>NW_027186492.1:18963025-18985861 GCF_028583685.1 Petaurus breviceps papuanus
GAAGGAAGGAAGGAAGGAAGGAAGGAAGGAAGGAAGGAAGGAAGGAAGGAAGGAAGGAAGGAAGGAAGGAGGGAAGGAAGGAAGAGAAAATACTATCCTTCAGTCTGTTCTCAGACAATATCAGGTCTTTCCCTGGAGGCAGAGGGCATTTTTAATCATGAGTCCTTTGGGATTGTCTTGTATCATTGTAATGCTGAGAATAGCAAAGTCATTCACAGTTCTTCATTGTACAATACCATTGTTACTATGTTCAACATTCTCCTGATTCTACTAACTTCATGTGTCAGTTCATGTAAGTCTTTCCAGGTTTTTCTGAAATCATCTTGCTTATCATTTCTTATTGCACAATATTATTTCACCACATTCATATACCACAACTGGTTCAGCCATTCCCCAATTAAAGAACTTCCAGTTCTTTATCACTACAAAAAGAGCTGCTATAAATATCTTTGTGCAGAAAGAGCCTTTTCCTTTAAAAAATATATCGTTTGGATACAGACCAAACAAGGGTATTTTTGGATCAAAGGGTATCCGTAATTTTATAGTTCTTTGGGCATAGTTCCAAATTGCTCTCCAGTATGATTGGATCAGTTCACAACTCCATGAATAGTGGGTTAGTGTCACAGTTTTCCCACATCCTCTCCAAAATTCATCATTTTCCTTTTTTTTATATTAGCCAACATGATAGGTATAAGATTATTTTAATTTCAGAGTTATTTTAATATGCATTTCTCTAATAAATAGTGTTAAAGAGAATTTTTTCAGATGACTATAGTCTTGATTTTTTTTATCAATGGAGGAATGACTTGTATTCTACAAATTTGACTCAGTTCTCTATATAATTGAAAAAATGATGCCTTTTTCAGACATGCTTGCTACAATTTTTTCCCCAGTTTTCTAATTTCCCTCTAATTTTGGTTACATTGGTTTTGCTGGTGCAAAACACTTTCAAATTTGATATAATCAAAATTATCGACTTTACATTGTGTAATGCTCTCTCTCTCTTTTTTGGTCCTAATTTTTTTCCCTTATCCAATGATCTGACAAGTAAATTATTCTATAGCAATGAAGTTTTCATTCTATTTTACTTCATAGGATAGTGAAATCAATCAATTAATAAAACAATTCATTGAACAATGACAGATATGGTACCATATAAATGCTAAGGATAAAATTATAAGCAATCAAGATAATAAAGTATAGTATATCATAATCCTTTGTGATACCCACCTTTAGAAGAAATACAGGTGTGCCTCAGTAACAAGAGCCCTAGACCTGGATTCTAGTCTTGGTTCTTTTATTGATTACTTGTATAACCTTGAGTAAATCATTAAACTTCTCAGGTTTCACTTTTATCCCATACAAAATGAGAGGCTTAAACTTTGTAATGTCTTAGGCCCCTTCCAATTAAAAGAACCAAAGTATTCATCTTTCTTTATGATAGAGGGGGAATGGATTCCTAGTGTGTAAGGGTAGTTTGTGATCTCTGATATGTTCAAATTTCAACTCATAATGTCTCCTTCAAAAGACTTTCCCTGGTCTTCCAATTATTTATAATGCCTTTTCCCTTAACTGATAGGCATATTTTGTATATATCTGAATGTATTCATCTGTGAACATGATATAGTACCCCTATTAAAATAAGTATTTCCTTCTTCATTTTTCTCTCTAGCACCTTAGTACAATTCCTGGCACATAATAGAAGCTTAATAAATGCTTCTTGATTAATTATTGGTTGATTGAAATGTTATTTATCAGTGGAGTGAACTGTGGTACAATATAGCCCATGGTGCATTCTAGAGTAAGTGAGATTTGGAATTATGATCTGGGATAAAAAACAAAACAACAACAAAAAAAACTTCCTTGATATTTACTAGTTGTATGACCATGGAAAATCCATATGACCTCACTGAAACTCATTTTCTTCATCTGAGCCCACATCTCCCATAAATACTCTGATATGGTCCTAAAAAGCATGGAAAGGCCAATGAAAAGAAAGCCAAAGTGCAACTTCCATCTTATCATATTTTTCAGTTGTTTTGGTCACTTCTGACTCCATTTGGGGTTTTCTTGGCAAAGATATGGCAGTGGTTTGCCATTTCCTACTGTAGCTCATTTTACACATGAGGAAATTGAAGCAAATAGGGTTAAGTGACTTGCTATGGGTCTCCCAGCTAGTAAGTATCTAAGGCCAGATTTGAACTCAGGAAGATAAGTCTTCCTGACTCCAGGCATGACTCTCTCTCTACTGTGCCACATAGCTGCCTTCTATCCTATCTAGGAATGTATAACAAGGTGACCCCAAATCCAAGTAGACAAGAAATATGGCCATTATAGCACTCAAGCAGTATAGTACTCAGACCCTAATGATGAGGGACTTAAATTAACTGAGTATATGCTCACTAATCCTCTTTCCTAGCCCCTTTCATGTTTTCTTCTTCTCTTTCCTTCTTCTCCCTTCTCTCCTTTTCTGTGTCTGTGTTTGTTGTCTGTGACTGTCTCTCTATCTGTCTGACTTTAATCTCTCCGTTTCTGATTCTGTTTCTGTCTCTGTTTTCCTCTCTCTCTCTCTCTCTCTTCCTCTGTCTTTCTTTACTTCTTTCTCTCCATTTCTCTCCTTTATTCCTCTTCCATCTCCCCCAACCCAAACTGGGCAACTGGAAAAACTGCTATTCTTGATGTGATTCTGACAAGACACAAATGACATAATAGCTGAAGCAGAAATAATGGAAACATGGGGGGATGGGGTTAGAGGAAAGGAAAATGATCACATTATCTTAGAACTTGTAATTGAGAAAAAGAGTATAGGCATGGAGAGATGTATCTTGGATGCACAGAGTGGATTTTTAAAGATTCAGGGAAGAATAGTAGGATACCATGGCCTTAAATTTTATAGGGGAAATCATCCTTAAAGATATGGAAAAGAAATTCTGAAAAGAATGCAAGTATTAAAGAGATAAGCATTCCAAGGTTAATTCCCTGACCAATTTTGATTGACACCAAGATATAGTAGAGTATAGAAGCATAGATAGGTCACAGATCATAAATAGAGAAGTATGGCACACTCTTATTAGCAGTGTCCAAATTGCTAAAGCTCAGAATGAGCTCAATTACAAAATGAATGTTAAGGTCAAGAAGGAGAGTTTATTTAGCTACATTGTGGAAAAGGCTGATCAACAAGCATATAAATTTCACTCAGATTAGAAGGTACATCTATAATTTTGCTTCTTTCTCTTCAGAGAACAGAGGTGACAGAATAAAAATGGTTAATGGGAAGTTTCAAACTGAGATAATTAAGAACACTGTGGAAGAACATCTAGGTATCTTTCATGATTTGGGGTAACCATCACTAGGTCCAGATGAACTGTGCCACAGGACACTGAGAAAACTGGAAAGGACTATGTTTGAGTCACTGATGGTGATCTTTGAAAGCTCATGGAGTACATGATGTGTGTGTCACGTGACGAAAAGGGCAACTATTCCAATTTTGAATAAAAGGAAGACTTGAATCTATGGACATAGAGGTAGCTTATTGTAATAGAAACAGAACTGGGTGGTTGGAGACATGTATGTACACTTACTAGTTATGACCATCGTAAGTCACTTTATCTTGCTAAGTCTCACTTTCCTAATACACAAATATTATGTGATCTAAGTAATTTTGGAGTCCTCTCAATTGATATAGATTCTCTCTTCTAGTCTTATCTCCTCTGTGATCAAGCCTCAACATAGCTATCATATTAGATATTTGGAAAGAACTTTGAACAATGCCTGGCACTTAATAGGTAATATAGAAGTATTTATTCCCTCCCCTCCCCACTCTCTTCCAACATGTTTCAAAGGCATAAATCCGACAACATCCCTTGTCAGTAGAGAGAAAAAGAGACAGTCAGACAGAGACAGAGAAAAGAACGTTCATTAAATGCATATCATATGTCAGGCACTGTGCTAAGTGCTAGAGATACAAATGCAAGCAAATACGACAGTCCCTGCACTCAAGGAGTTTATATTCTGATGGGGAAAGACCTTTAAAGGGGGTACTGGAAAGCATCATGCTGCGTCGTGATTAGGAAATGACTGGTAAATGAGGTAGAAGTCCAATTCTCAGTAAGATACAGTTAAATCTCATCTCTCTCAGTCCAGCTTCTCAGGAGTAGAGAGAAATAAACAAAATAAAAGGTAAAAACATACTTTGTATAGAAAACAAACATTTCCATAGAAATAAATTTTCTATCTAGTGTAATGGAATTTCTCTTTACAGACAACAAAAATACAGGAGTCTTGTTGACATTACATGCATTTTACCTTAGGTGTCCTGTCACTGCCTTTCCCATAGGGAAAAGGATAGAAAACTCAGCATGTTCAAGCTTGAGGGTGAAATTTGTACTTAGAGAGACAAATATCTGAGTCTGATTTATCAACAAGGGCAGATTTGAGAGTCATGATCTAAAGCAACAAGTAAACAGGTTCACAACTGAGGAGAATGATTGATCATGGCAACATTAAAGTCACTATACTGGGATAGTATTTGGGAGGTACAGGTGACCTCCCACTTCCTATAAGCAGCTCTGCATCTTTAAGTAATGGCCAATAGTATGCCTGACTGGCTGAATAAGTGAGTTCCTCCTCCCACTTCCCAACAGGGATAGAGATAATTAATGGAGATTTAACTGTGTATAGACTTTGGGGAAAATTTCCAGCTTAGTACAAACATATAAATACATCAAAGTGACTTCTATAAATTGAGCATAGAGTTCTTAACATGAGCTACATGACACACAAACTTTCCTATATATAGGGTGGAATTAGTCCACCTTTTCTGAGCTGGGAGAAAGAAGTTATGATCAGTTAGCCCTCTGTATGCTGTAAGAGTACTGTTGCCAGTTGTTCCCCTTGTTAGAATGCAGAGGAATGAAATCTACTTCCCTTCTCACCAGGAAGAGACTGGACACTTGTGTGTCTGTAAACCCTTTCTATTTCTGCTATATTTAATTGACAAGTAATTACCTACCTTCTAGCTAGTCACTAAATAAGCATCATTTGATGACTGCTATATGCTAGGCATCATGTGAAGTACTGGAGATACAAAGGCAAAAATTAAACAGTTTCTTTCCTCAAGAAGCCTGCATTCTAATTGAATAAACATTCACCTTTATAAATATGTAGAGGGTATAAAAAATGAATGCATGGCATGAGAGGGAAGGAGGGCACTGATCCTTAGTACCACTTAGGTTAAGAGGCAAAATCATACTTTTTGCTTTCTCAAATTCTTTGCCAGTGAAAGTACCATCCTTTTGAATAGACAAACTTAATTCAAATCAAGTAGGTACAATCCTCTTAACAAAAGAAAACTCTTTCCTCAATCACATAGTTTTTTGTTGTTTTTGTTTTTGATGTTGGTCCATTTCCCAAGAACTGTCCTTTTATATGGAAATGAATAGGAGAATGGCAAATTATTACTCCCACCTAGTTCAGCTAGCCAAAAACTATGAAAATACTAGCTAATAATTACTATATTGTGAAGCACAGTCAACCAAACAAACAATAGCTTAATAGAATAGTGACCATCAAAAGGTAGGTTTCCACAACCTCACAGTCAGTATGGTCCATGAGGTAAAGCATAAGAAGGCCGACTGATAAACTGGTGGACTTGAAATGATTCAACCCTTTAACATTGGAGACACATATTTGTCCTAAAAAAAAAAAAAAAAGATTTTATTGGTCCAATCCCTTTTATGTGAAAGTTTTCAGAAGCTAAACTGTTGTTGGTAATTCTTCCATAAGGTACTTAAGGTCAGAAAACGCAAAATTTACTCCCAATGAAATATATATGTGTGTGTGTGTGTGTATTTCAAAATAGTGACACAAATACCTAGAAAATATGTGAAATATAAAACTATTTATTGTAGGCCACTGGCTTGTTCAAATGTTTCCTCAGAAAAGACATGTGTCATTATGTGTGCAATTTTCTAAATCAACATGCTACCCAGTAGGACACCTAGTAGGACACACACACACACACACACACACACACACACACACAATTTTAGCTGAAACTTGAAGAAAGCCAAGGAAACCAGGCATTCCAGGAGGCAAAGATGAGGATAGAGAGAATTCCAGGTTTGGAGGATGGAAACTAAAAATGACATGTCCCAATGTGGAGTGTCTTGTACAAGGACCAATAAGAAGGCAAGTTTCAAGAGATCACAGCATGTTTGGAAGGTAGTGATATGCAAGAAGATTGGAAAGATAGGAAATAGTCAAGTTTGAAGGGCTTTGTATACCAAAGTATTTTTTATTTGATACTGGAGGTGATAGAGAGTCATTGGAGTTTATTAAATAGAGAGGTAACATAGTCATATCTGTGCTTTAGGGAGATTAGTTAGCTTACTGAAGCATGGAAACTTAAGAGAGGAAATCAATCAAAAGACTATTGCCTTAGTCTAGATAGGAGATGATTGTGGCATTGTGGATAGTGCTCTGAGTCTGGAGTTGTTGTTCAGTCATTTTCAGTCATGTCTGACTTCGTGACCCTATTTGGGGTTTTCTTGGCAAAGTTTCTAGAGTGATTTGCCATTTCCTTCTCCAGCTCATTTTACAGATGAGGAAATTGAGGCAAACATGGTGAAGTGACTTGCACAGGGTGACACAGCTAGCAAGAGTCTGAGGTCAGATTTGAACTCAAGTCTTCCTGGCTCTAGTCCTGACACTCTATCCTAGCTGCCCACACCTGGTTTACAGAAGTTCAAATCTTTTCTCAGACACTTAAACGTTTTGTCTGATGCTGATTAAGTCATTTAACTTCTGTTTGCCTGAGATTCTTCAACTGCAAAATGGAGATAACAATACCTACCTCCCAAGGTTATTGTGAGGTTCAAATGAGATAACTATTTCTAAAATGCCTAGTGCATAGCAGGCAATATGTAAATGCTTGATTTCTTCCTTCCTTTCCTCCTATATCAGTTTTAGTATCAGAAGAAAGATGCTATAACAATAGAAATCAAAAGGATTTGGCAATAGCTTGAATATAGATGATGAGAGAGAGGGAGGAGCCAAGGATGATACCTCTGTTGAGTGCCTGAGTGACTGGGAGGATGGTGATGCCTTCAATAGTAATAAAGAAGCTAAAAAAGGTTTTCTCTTCCTTCCTTCCTTCCTTCCTAACTTCCTTCCTTCCTTCCTTCCTTCCTTCCTTCCTTCCTTCCTTCCTTCCTTCTCTGTCTCCCTTCCTTTCTTTTTTCATTCCTCCATTCCTTCTTTTCTTTCCTTCTTTGTTTTTTGGATTGGGTTTGGCGGGGGGGGGGGAATATAGTGAATTCCATTTTGGACATGTTGAGTTTAAGATGTCTTCAGGATATCCAGTTCAATATGAGATGTCTCATAGGTAGTTGGAGAGACTATTCTGGAGGTTAGATTAGGTTGTGTATGTGACAATCATCAGAATAGAGTTCTAAACCCAAAGCATATGCTCAAAAAGTAATAGAATTTAGAGCTTGAAGAGAGCTTAAAGATATCTTGCCAAGAGTCTCTCAAACTGTGGGATGATGTAGTGGGTGTGTGTGTGTGTGTGTGTGTGTGTGTGTGTGTGTGTGTGTGTGAGAGAGAGAGAGAGAGAGAGAGAGAGAGAGAGAGAGAGAGAGACCTTTGGTTATCTGGCAAAGCCTATGAATCCCTTCTCAAAAAAGTGTTCTTAAATTCATTCAATAAAGTACATAATATTACAAAGGAAACCAATCATATCCAAATACAGCTGTCAAAATATTTACAAAAATAAGTTCACAGATCCCAAATTAACAATCTCAGCTCGAGCCCAATCATTTTATAGATGTGGAAACTAAAGCACAGAACAATAAAGAGATTTTCCCAGGTCACACAATAAGTAAGTAAATCACAGAGTCTAGTCTTTAATTCCGGTGCCATGACTCCAAATTCAACAGTTATTCTGCTGATTTTTTGTCTGATCATTGCCAAACATTAAGACAAAGTTTTCACTTGAAGTTTTCCACTTTTGCATTCTTCCCCCTTTACCTCCCTCTCTCCTTTAATGAAAGGGGAAGCTAGGTGGCATAGTAGATAGGACACTGGGTTTAGAATCAGGAAGTCTCATGCTCTGGATTTCAAATCTGGCCTCAAATATTTACTAGCTGGGCGACCCTGTTTGCCTCAGCTCCTCATCTATAAAATGAGCTGGAGACGGGAACAGAAAACCACTCCAGTGTCTTTGCCAAGAAAACCCCAAATGGGGTCACAAAGAGTCAAACACAACTGAAAATGACTGAACAATAACTGCTGGGTGGGAAGGGCAGGTAACTCCGAGAAATCTCTATATTTTGTGGTTTGTTATTTTAGCTCACATCAGAATCATAATTTCACAGTTTTTATAGTTATTATCTACTCGTAGAAGATCTTCATTCATGTCAGCATATTGCAGCTATATAAAACTTGCAATCTTGCATTTTTAGAACACTGGTTCAGACCTGAGGGGGAAAAAAGTCAATAAAATACTTTCTAGACAGTCTCAATGTGCCTGTACTATTTTGGTCTTGCTGTTCTTCAGTTAGGTTTATGAGCTCACGATACTCTGATAGTTACAGGACAAGCAGATTAAATGACTGCTTCTATTGATGGTAGCTCCAAACCATTATGTTCATTCATGAAAGTCACATTTTAGGTTCAAGAAGATTTTTGTTAGTGGTATTATTAGTTGTGTTTGGCCATGGTACTGAAGTGATTTGCTATTTCCTTCTCCAGCTCATTTTACAGATGAGGAAAATGAGGCAAGCAGGGTTAAGTGACTTGCCCAGGGTCACAAAGCTAATTAGTGTCTGATGTCAAGTTTGAAGTCAGTTCCTCCTGACTCCACACCCAGTGTGTTATCTACTGTGCCACCTAGATACCACAATCTTCTTCAAGAGGATAGTAAAGACATAAGGCATTGATTGTGTATTTTATCTCTACATCCTTGTTTTTAAAACACTATAGCAAATGGTTTGATACCATATCCTATAGATCCTTCAGAATAAAATACATTAATACTATGTTCTGTATACGTGTTCTATATATGTTCTGTATAGCCTATTCAAGTGAAACAAAGCCAGGATAATAAAAAGAACTAATATATATATATATATATATATATATATATATATATATATATATATTGACATTTGGATCTTCCTTTAATAGGCCTACATTCTCAAGCCTTTTAATCATTTAATCATTCAGGACATAAAAGAGTAGGATTCATAAAATCAGAGTTGGAAGGGATTTTGGAGATCACTTATCCTGACATCTTTACTTTATATATTAGAAACTGAGACCCAAAGTGGCAGAATTACATGACCAAAGTCACAGAGGGAATAATAGTCAGAGACAGGACTTGAACCCAGGTCTTCTGATTCAAAGTCTAGCACTTTTCCACTGTATTACACTGACTTGATATTTTGACTCATCTAATTTTCATTCTATATCCTGTAGAGGAGATCTGGATCACTGGAAAATAGAGACTTAGACCTCTAATTCCATATTTTTAAAATAATTATCACCCATATTGACCTGGCAAAGCAAAATCATAGCATAAAAGAACATAGTATCATATAATTGAAGTTGGAAGAGATCTTAAATGTCAATTAGTTCAAGTCATTCCTTTTACAGGTAAAGAAACAAGCTCAGAAAAGCTAAGTGACTTATTTGATTTTGTTCAGGTAATAAGTGGAAGGTCTCCAATGCTAAGTCATACACATTCTTAAGCATTAGCCTACTGAGACTTTTGATGACCCTGTTCTCTCTCCCACCATTCATGACACAGTTCCTCTAGATAAGAAATGGTACACATATAGGAAGCCAACAACACTCCGGTGTACAGTGGGAACTAAATTGAGATATAATTGGGAAGTAGTTGACAAAATAAATAAAAACACAATAGAATATAGGTAATGTTAACATGCAATTTTCTAAATCAACATGCTACCCAGTAGGACACCTATGTAGGGTTTAGCTGCTCCAGTTTTTATTTTAATTTGATACCACTACTCTAACTCCTCTTCTAACAAATTTTCTCCCCTTCCGTCAAAATATCAAGCCCAAAATTACTGTTTCTAACATTTATCCTGTCTTTTTATTTTGTTTTGTTTTTCCTACAAATTCAGAGCATCTCATAATTTCTTCAGGGAAGGGCTAAATGAGAGATAACTGGAATGAATGTGTATACTGCTTTGCCCCTGAGACCTTTGTGAAGACATTCAATCGTAAAACATTCAATTTGCAATGACATTCAGTGGCTGCCTAATCAGATAGTATATGTGGATACCTGCTAAAGTTAAGTGCTAGGTTGACCAAAGGTCTTGAAAGTTTAGAAACTGTAGGTAAAAATGACTACTTAAGAAATGTATTTTAGGAAAAAAGGGGACTTGTTAAAAAACTTTTTAGCAAGTTTCTCATGTTCATGGTATATAAGGAACAGAATTAAATTTAAAAGAGTAAGAGCTATTGCCCAATAGATAAATGGTTAAAAGATATAAACTGGCAGTTTTCAAAAGATGAAGGACAAGCTATCAACAAACCATTTGAAAAAGTCTTCTTCATCATTAATAATTTGAGAAATGCAACTCTGTGTTTTGACTTCACACTTATCAGATAGGAAAATAATAAATGTTGGACGAGATACCCTAAAACAGGCACATAATGTACAATTAAGGGAACTACAAATTGATTCAGTCATCTTGGAAAACAATTCAGAACTCTGCTGAAATTCACTAAACTATACCTCAAAAGCAGGATTCATCAAACTACAGACCAAGGAACACATCAGGAATGCTTCTTTTTTATGTCCCCAGGTAAGAATATTTTTGTTTTTGTTTTTTACAATTATAAGTATAATAAAACTTTATTTTAAAGTGTAGAAACAATTCTTAGCTAACAGGCCATAGAAAAATAGGCAGCTGGACAGATTTGGCTATGGACTGGGATATAGAGATCAAAGAAAGAGAAAGAAGGACCCATATCATGTACAAAAAACAATTATATCCATTCTTTTTGTAGTAGAAACATTGAAAACTAAGAGGATATATACTAGGGAAAATGGTTAAATAAATTATGGTACAGGTATATTGCATTGTTTAGTCATTTCAGTCATGTTCAACTCTTCATGCTTCTGGGATTTTCTTGGAAAAGATACTGGAATGATTTGCCATTTCCTACTACAATTAATTATACAGATATAGAAACTGAGGTCAACAGGGCTAAGTGACCTGCTCAGGGTCACACAGCTAGTAAGTATTTAAGATGGCATATCATAATAAATGAGGAAATGGATAGTTTCCAAAACAAACCAAAAAAAGCAAATAAAAACAAAAAACTGGAAAGACCTACATGAAGAGAAGTTAATAGAATCAGGAGAACAATTTATATAGTAAAAACATTATAAAGGAAAAACATTTTAGAAAGACTTTGATTTTAGAAAGACCATGATTTCAGAAGACTAAGATAATGGTTGCCCACCTCTTGACAGAAAGGTGATGGACTCAGGGGATAGAATGAGACATGTTTTTGGACATGTTCAATCAAAGAATTTGCTTTGTTTGACTATACATATCTTTATGAAGTCTTGATTTATATTTTTATTTAATTGGGATAGAATGAAATGTGAGAGAAAAATTAATGTTTATTAATTCCTAAAGAAAAAAAGGGGGGGCACCCAGAGGATTCCTGGGCCAAGACACCTTGTTCAGTGGAATGGAAACCAGGCATGGCAGCAAATGCAGAGGGAGGATAAAAGTCTAGTTTGGTACTTTGGTCACATCCAACTCTTCTTGCCATATTCAACAAAGATACTAGAGTGATTTGCCATTTCTTTCTCCATCTCATTTTATGGATGAGAAAATTGAGGCAAACCGTGACAAGTGACTTGCATCGGGTCACAAAGCTAATCTAAGGCCAGATTTGAACTCTAGAAGATGATTCTTCCTGATTCCAAGCACAGAGTTTTATCTGCTTGGTACTCCACTCATCTAATCATCTGAAAGAAGAGGCTGAAGGAGGTTG
This sequence comes from Petaurus breviceps papuanus, assembly GCF_028583685.1. Classification (NCBI taxonomy): domain Eukaryota; kingdom Metazoa; phylum Chordata; class Mammalia; order Diprotodontia; family Petauridae; genus Petaurus; species Petaurus breviceps. The sequence continues at coordinate 18,975,068 of NW_027186492.1, forward strand.
TGTCTGTCAAAGCTTGAGTTTGTAAATGAGATTAAAGATGATGAGCTTAACCTGGGAAGTATATATGGCCTGATAGAATTGAAAGCAGGCAGGGCAGCAGGTTGAAAGTGAAAAGATAAAATTCTTCCTATCAGTATGAGAAAACCAAATATAATTTACAAGTAAAAACTATGCACAGAATTAAAATTTGACTATAGATTTTTTTAAAAATTTCTATGAATAAATAGACTTAATTCATGGCTAGTAAGTGTGTCAAGTGTCTGGGGTCAGATTTGAATTCATGTCCTCCTGACTCCAGGGCTGGTGCTCTATTCACAGTGCCACCTAGCCACCCCCATAGTACATTTTTAAGAAAGGGTATTTAGCATATGCTAAAATTGTGTGCACAAGTGTATCCTGGCTTATTGATGTGAAATGAAATATCTGAGAAATTTAAACAATTTTCAAATTTAAACATATTTTTCTTTATTCTCTATCACTTGTTGATCTCATAGGTCAAGAATGGAGCCCAGAGATTAAGGAAGACATGCTTGGCCTGGGCACTTTCCTTAAAATGGAGTCTCTAGGAGGAACCAACTAGGCATGATTAAATGTATTGTTTCAAAAAAAAATGTCAGAGGGGACAGTGGGGTGGGGTGAACTTCCAGGGTGAGAGGAGAAGCAAGAGAGTGAGTGGGGCCCCTCAGGACTGGGACAAACTTCCAAAGTGAAAAGGGGGCTGTAGCACAGTGGAGAAACTTCCAGAAGGTCATACGTGGATCCTTCAAAGGAATGAAGGTATTGTGCTAAGAATTCACCTTCAGCTGAGAAAATGAAAGAAAATTAGTATGTGAATAGGACAACTAGGTGGCACAGTGAATAGAACACCAGACCTGGAGTAAGGGAAATCTGAGCTCAAATTCAATCTCAGATATTTACTAGCTGTGTGACCAGGGCTCCTAAGAGGAAGCAGTGATTTTGACATTTAAACCCATACAAAACTTTTGCCCCCCAGTCAGCCATGGAGGCTACTCAGGCCTCTAAAGACCAGGTTGGGAAATCTGTCAGGAGGACTATAGGCTTGAAAAGTGCAGCCTGACACCATATCTGGGCCTACATCCTAGCATCAGCATCATCTCTAAGTAGATGATTCTCAGATCTATATACTATCTAGCCCTAATCTCTGTACTGAGCTGTAGCCCAACATCACCTCCTAAATAAGCATCTCAAATTGGTTGTCCATAAGTATCTCAAACTCAATGTGTTCAAAAGAGAACTTCTTATCTTTCTTTAAAATCGTACCTTCCTTTCCCACCTGTCCTATTTGCTATATTGCTATCTAGGGTACCACCATTCTCTTAGTCACATTTGCAACCTTGAAATCCTGCTCAAGTCTTCACTCAAGCTCATCCTTCCTATCATCCATCGAATATTATCCTTTTTACCTTCACACCATCTCTTAGATATGTTGCCTTCTCTCCAATCAGACACCCACCCACCCAGGGAAAGCCCTTTGAGTCCAAGTTTTACAGAGAAAATCTTCTTATTAAGGGGATTTGTTCTATGAAGTTTTGATTCAGTCAAAATACCCTACTTGAGGACTTACAGGGCCACATGTGGCCTCGAGGCCACAGGTTCCCTACCCCTGACCTACTACCTCAAGGATCAAATATAAAATCCTGTGTTCAGAATCTAAAGTTCTAAAAAAACCTGAGTCCTTCCTGTCTTCCCAGTCTTGTACTTTTCCATGCACTTTACAATCCATCTACTTTTGCTGGTAATTTGGCTGGTCCTTCTACAGTGTCTTTTCACAGATTTCAAAAATCTCCCTCCTCATCTTTGCCTCTTAGCTTTCCTGGCTTCCTTCAAAACGCTGTTCAAATCCACCATTTGAGGTTAGATCTTTTCCAGTTATTCCCACTCCTCCACCCCCTCTTTCCTCCCAGTTCTCCCTTTTCATGTTTATCTTCTCTGCAATGTTTATCATATATGAACATGGTTACTTGCATGTCTCCTGAATTTGAATGTGAACCCTTCAAGGAAAGGAACCCTTTTTTCTATCCTCAGTGCTTATCCTAAAGCTTGAAACACAGTATTTTAAAAAATGCTTGTTGATTACTGATAAAGTCAAAATAGAATCTTTGTATTGTATGTGTGTGCATACATATTTTAAACTGTCCTAGAAAATGGAAACTAAATAGAAATGTCAATATATCAAGGGCCTGCCATTAATTACTGTGGGAGCGCCTAGTGAGAAAATCCTATCCAACAGTACAGATCACAATTAATCTATAATTTAGATTTTTAGAGGTCAGAAAAGTTAAATGACTTTCCTGTGGTCTCATATCCAGTCAAAGTCATATGTTGAATTTGGACGTATGTCTTCTTGACTCCATGTCTCAAATGGAAACACAGTTCATTAGTTTTCTAATTTTCTTTCCTTTATTATAGACTTCTTTAGCTAACCATGTAACATGTGTAACAATAACCATATATAAAATTTGAAAGTGGAATCATGTTCTTGTGGAAAAAACACTAAAGTTGGGAATCAAAATCCCTTTGATCAAATCCCACATCTATTGCTTCCTCAGTGTGTAAGCTTAAGCAAGGTATTTAATTTTCTCTGAACTTGATGTCTCATCTGCAAAATGGGAATAATTATCCTTTCACCACCTACCTCCTAAGGTTGTTATGAGAATCAAGTGAGATAATGTAGGTAAATTGCCACCATAAAGTGCTATGTAAATGTAATCTATTATGTATCTTAATTTTTTTTTCACTTTTTACAAATTATACAGCTTTCTGCAGTAAGGTCTTTTCTCTTTTGTAGAAAATCATGCTACTTTTGCGGGAGATCATGAAGCTCAAAATACTTCTTTGGAAAAAAAACAAATCTACCTGTAATTTGTTTTAAATTTTATTCTGATATATTAATTTCTTCCCCCCAATTTGGGGCCCCATAACAGCATGAACTCCTGATAAAGGGTCCACAAGTTTCTTCAGGAACACACATCTGTCTGATTTCATCACCTCACATGTTGACAGCCCACCCTCCCACCCTCCAAGAAAGCAAATGCTGTTCATGGTAGGATTTTAACAATTTTTTTTTTTATGTTTTGGTTTGAATTTAAGGGAAAGGGAGAAAATAACCCAGCCTGTTGACTCAATGTGATCTCTATCCTGTAAGTGTTAAAGGAGCTAGCAGCCCCTTTGATTTGTATTTTAATCTTCCAGCTCCATAAAGGACCTTGACATTCTGCTTACCTTCTTCACTCCAGCAGCCTCTTAAATGGCAGGCTTTAATGATTTTCCTCCTGTAACTCAAATTACTTTGCTCATCCCTCTGATGTCACAGCTTTGCCCCTTCATTTCTCAAGCCTTATTTGTTCCAGGGTGACATTGAAAGTATGGACATCAAAATGCATATTCCTTCTCTTCATTGGACACATAGGGCTATTTCCTGACTCCCTTACATCCCCATAACATAGAACTACCCTGAATAAGGCATTCAGTAGAATTTAGGTTGGTGGTCTGATTCCCTCTATCACAGGGTGCATACATAGTGCCTCATTAGAACTTGGTGTGGTCTGACGGAGTGTGTTTTGGGTGATAACTGTCAAGCATCTGTGTTATGGACCCGAGAATACTTCATCCCTTTCATTTGCACCCCTGTAAGGGAAATAATCTATAGGCTGAGAATCAATTGCTCAAGGGAGTCCTCCAGGCATCCTGAACTGGCTTATCCATAGAGAAATATTTCATTCCCCTCCCCACCCTCAATTGTGCTATACACAACCTTTCCCCCACCCATGTCTTAGCCATTTTCCAGACTTAAAAAAAAAAACGCTTCTAAATTTTAGAAGCTGACTTCAGATATTTCCTGAGCTCTTCTGAGGAAAGGATTTTATCGATCCGTGAATGTCATGACATTTAGAAGATGATGGCTGCTACAGAATTTTTAGTATGACTGGGGCCAGGGTTGGGACAAGCAAGATGACAGATGGGAACTTGTTCTTACAAATTTCTGCAGCAGAGAGAACTGCAGCAAAGAAACAAAAGCACACATGCACACTTATACACATATGTACATGCACATACACACAACGCAATAAGCTGAGACACAAATCTCTTGAAACAATCAACCTAGGAGTGGTTGGGCAGGAAATAAAGCATCTTGTTGGTGGGAAGGATGAGCCAAGATGGGGAGGAAAGAGGGAAAGCACATGGGAAAAGTTTCAAATAAAACTTTTAACTGCCCCCTAGTCTTTTAATACAACAACAACAATTCCAGTGCCATTGCTTTCCTACTATCTTTAATTAAATGCTGAATATATAATGAAATTTCATTGTCAATTGTGGCTAGTTCATGTGAAAACAAATCCCTGGGAATTTTAGTGGACTGTAAGCTCTTAAGACAAAAAAAGTGACATGGTAGGGAAAAAAAATACATAAATGCAATCTTTCTGAAGTGTCAATATTTTAAGAACCTGTGGTTTCATTGTTTTATAAAATGTGTAAGAAGGAAGTCTTGAAACTAGGTCTTCCTAATTCTGTGTATGTCTAATATACCCAGTTATGACTACAGTTTTACATGAGCTTTTCATTTTTCTACTGATCTAGACTATATATGCATATATGTAACAGAAAAGAGTAAAGAATACCAAAAATTAGACTTCATCAGTCATCTGATTTGACCCCTACCATAACTGAGATCTTTTCTACAATACTGCAACAAATTATTTCTTCTTGAAGACCTCCATTGAGGATTGAGGAGAAGAGATACAATCTTCCAAGGTAACTTATTCCATTGATGATTGTTAGAATACATCTCAATCTCTCTCTCTCTCTCTCTCTCTCTCTCTCTCTCTCTCTCTCTCTCTGTATGTATAACATACACAAGCAACTGTGCATATGTACATGTATATGCACACACATACATGTGTATTGTATGAATGTATGCTAATATAATACACATTTAATCTTTTGTCTCTCTGTCCATTTCCTATCCTTCTGTGGCCCTATCCATTTCCTATTATTTTTATCCCTCTGTGACTAAAATGGTGATGAAATTTAAAGATCCCTTTGTATTGGAAAGCTAGGACATTCTTAGCACCTAGTTCAAGTTAAGCTTCTGTTAAAGAAACAGAAGGTATGAAGTCCTGTTGCTGACTAACAGGAAGGGGCTGAAAAGGGAGGAGCAATACTGTATATGAGGAAAGACTCAGGCTGGGAAAGTCAGAATGTCCTGGGATAAGCATCTTGGAGGCAGCAGCTGCCCTGCCAGAGAGAGGGAGAGAGTTTCTCTCAGCAGCATCTGGAAGCTGGGCTGCTACTGCTGGACTGAGAATTAAGAAGAGAAATGAGAATTGAGAACTGAGACAGAATTTCTTGGAGCAAGCCACGTAGAGGCAGAAGCTGGAGCTGCCAGAGGAGGCATGACTGTGATGTCAGTACTTTGTTTGTGGCTTTTTTAAGCCTTGTCTTCCCAGGAACAGAGACTGTGAAGAATTTAAGGTCGACTGGATACTGTGAGCTTCAGCATGGAACAGGGACAGCACCAAGAGCTGGACAAGGAATTGGGAGCTGTCTGTCTTTGAACCCAGGTGACGGTTTGGTGAATCCAGATAGGAGCTGAAATCATGGAAGGGGATCCAGGAAATCTGAGAGACTACCCCAAGTCAAGCTGAAAGAAGACTTTACTTGGATACTGTGTACTGACTGAGAAGATTGTAACTTATTTGTGACTGAGGGGTGGATGGCCCGTGTATTTTATACTACCCTTTTAAAATAATGCTGAGCAGTGACTGATATTGTAACTTAGTGTGCCCCATAAGTGGAGAACTTTGAGTATTGTATTTTGTGACCCTTAAGGAGGCAGCCTCCTTCAGGATGACTGAATGATTGAGTTACTAAGTGATTGATTGACTAAATGATTATACTTTCTTCAAAACTATGTGACCACTGTGGTGAAAACTATGTGGCCATTTTCTGTGATAAGTTGTTGTGAATGCTGTATTTTGATTATCTGTGATAAGTTGTAACATTACGAATGCTATACCTTGATTTACTGTGTGTTTTATTCTGATTTGTTATTGAATAGAGTGTTAACTATACTATGTAATCAGAATCTTAAAAGCTATTCACTGTAGCATTCTACTGGAAAGCTGCTCATGCTTGGCTTTATAGTAACCCACCACCCTTCATTTTCTGGTACCATTCCTTATCCTACCCAAGATTTCTCAAGTGTTTCTCTTGACATAAATAAAATCATTGCATACATATGTATATGTGCATATAATACATACAAATGCATTATATGTCACATACTTCTACAAACACATTTATTTATGTACATGTGTGTCTAAATAATATGCAACCTATATGTATGTTTTGTATCATATATTCAAATATACATTAATTAATCATCTTCATGTACTCAGTACTTGATGTTCACAGAACTAGGAATACATAGTTTCAAAATTTCATCCATATATATATATATATATATATATATATATATGTATGTATATGTATACTGGTCATTTTATAAAACAATGAAAAATCAGGTTCTTAAAATATTGACACTTAAGAAAGATCGCATTGATTTTTTTTTCACCTACCATGTCATCATATTTATCTCAAGAGTTTACAATCCACTAAAATTCCCAGGGATTTGTTTTCACTTGAAAAATGTGCATATTCACATACATAGTCTATTATTCTACATTCTATTAGATGCATCTTAATAAACTAATGCATATATGCATTTTAATATATGTGTGTATGCATATTTTATGTCAAAAGGAAAGGTTAAGAAATCATAGACAGGAGAAGTAGTGGAATAAGGGAATAAAGGGGAGTGGAATATGGTAGCTTAAAATTATGAGAAATAGATAGAAGGAAGGGGAAGAAGGTGATAGAACTAATGTAGGGAAGGGTGTATGAGATGAATGGTTTCAAAGAAGAAATTAAGAAAATTTAGTGAAGCAATATTCTGTTCTGGGTCAATGTGTTAAGGATGCTAGCCAATAGTGAATATTAGAAATTAGTTTTTATCCTGCCCTTGAAGTAAAAAGAGAGGAATGTGTCCCTATTCTTATATATAAGCATAGTTTAGTTTGTATTCTGAGAATCTGCTAATCTTGACATTTCTGCAGTATTCTGATATGAAGCTGTTGATGACCTTTCTACATGATTCACATCATAGGAAAACAATGTAGTTTTCATAAGTATTCATAAACATGGACTGCCAGATGACATATCAAAGTATTCTTGAAATAAAATCCACTGGGTAATTTTTTTTTTCATTTTTTTCTCCTAAATCACAAAATCTAAGAATTAGAATGGAGCTCATGGGACATGTGTTCTACATAGGGCCTAAAAACGTTTTGTTTTTACTCTTCAGTCATTTATTCAATTGTGTCCAACTCTTTGTGATCCTATTTGGATTTTCTTGGCAAAAGTATCAGAGTAGTTTACCATTTCCTTCTCTAGCTTATTTTACAGATGAAGAAAACTGAGGCAAAGTCAAGTGACTTGCCCAGGGTCAGACAGCTAGCAAGTGTCTTAAGGACTGATTCTAATTCAGGAAAATAAGTCCTCCTCTCTCCAGGGCAAGCACTCTATCCCTTTTACCACCATTATGGTTTAATAATGACCACTAAAAAAATCCCTCCTCAAATGGTCATTGAGCATTTGCCTAATGACATCTTGTAATGGGTGACCCAGAATTAACGTTGAACATTTTAGTAGACATCTGTTCTTCCATATATTAGAGAAGAAATATGTGCATCTACAACTTCTACTCATTACTCCTACTTTGAGTTTCTAAGAACAAGTAAAACACATCTAAAGAATCTTACACATGACAACCCTTCAAATACTGGAAGCTAGCTATAGTGTCCCACCAATTTCTTCTCTTTTCTGACAAAAATATCTATATTTTCTCTAACCAGTACTTACTTGTAGCACATTCTTGAACTTTTCATCATTGTGGCCATTTTCCTTTGAATGTTCACCAGCTTCTCAGTGTCTTTCCTAAAATGTAATGCCCAGAACTACCCAGAACAGCACAGAAACTAAGGCAGAGTACATCAAGATAATCACCTCATTTGTTCTGGTCACTGTATCTCTTAATGCAGGCTGAGATCACATTAATTCTTTTGGATTTCTTATAAAACTCATGCTGTGCTTTCACTAAAACTTCTAGATCTTTTTTTCATAGGAAGAGTTCCTCCCCAATCTTGCACTTGTGAATTGTGTGTGTATTACATAAATCTAGATGATCACACCTATTCCTAGTAAATCTCATCTTATTTGATTCAAACACATATACTAACCTGTGATGACCAATATCCTAAAGTGTCAGTTATTTGGTGTTCTCAACTTTGTGTCATCGGAAAATATAAATATCATTTATGCCTTCATCTAAGTCGGGGTGGAGAAGTTCAGGCCTCAAGGCCACATCTGGCCCTCTAGGTCTAGAACCTGTGGCCTTGAGGCCAATATGGCCCTATAAGTCCAAGAAGCTAGAGGGCCACATGTGGCCTCTAGGTCACAGGTTCCCCACCTCTGATAAGTCACTGAAAGAAATGCTGAAGAGTACAGAGTTAAAGATGGTCCCCTGGGACAAGTGTTTGTCTATTAATGATATTTTCCCCAAAAGAGAGCAAATTGCTACTTTTGTCCAATTAATAAGCATTCAGGGCAATCAAGTATCAGATGAAAATATGAAAATTAAGACAAAGATTGTTAATTTTTCTTTAAAGAAATTTCTCTACCCTACACATAGTCAGAGTTGAAGAATGCATGTTAAGGTACCAAACTGTAGAGGTCCTCAGTTACTTTTTTTCAGTACAAACAGCAAAGCTTTTTCTGCTTTCAGAATGTTTTCTATAATAAGAATAACTCTTCATATTTTTCTCCATAGCTGCCTCATGGAGGCAGAAATAATAAAATAATAACAATAATAACTAGCCATTACAAAGCACTTTATCAATACTATCTCATTTTATCCCTGCAAGGTAGGTTCTGTTATTATTCCCATTTGACAGATGAGAAAACTGAGACAAATAGAGACTATGTGGCTTGGGCCACACAGCTCTTAAGTGTCTGAAGCCATATTTGAACTCAGTTTTACCCCACTTGAGGTCCTGTGCTATATCCCTGAACCAGCTAGCCACCCATATTTTATGATTCTAAAATGAAGTCATCTCAATCTGACTTCGAAAGGATATAACTAATATGCTTGGTGATATCAAAGATTAGGACTGGAAAGGTAACTTTGAAGAAGATGCATTATAAGCATCACCTCTTCAAATTTGTGTTTCATTAAGTAGTGTTAATATCTCATTTGAATCTTGTACATTCATATTTTTTCTGATAAATAAATATTAAATTATTTTACTATTTATTCTAATAACTAAACACAGCTTGCTTAGAAAAAAGAAGTAAATGTCTTCCAGACCATTTAAGATAAGGCTTAGTTTATATTTCTGACTTCAGTACTAACTGGCAGAAGGGTTCTTAACCTGGGGTCTGTGAACTTTAATACACACACGTGTATGTATACTATCATATATACATATATACATGCATACATACACAAATATATATATATATAAACTACCTGTATTCAAATGTAATGCATTTTCTTTCTAATGCATTTTATTTTATGCACTGAACATCATTCTTCTGAAAAAGGAGTCCATAGGCTTTACCAGACTACCAAATGGGTCCTTAATACATATGAAGTTTAAAAACCTCTGATCTAGGGGTGGCTAGGTGGCACAGTGAATAGAGCACCGGCCTGGAATCAGGAAGACCTGAGTTCAAACCCAGCCTCAGACACTTAACACAAAAACTAGCCATCTGATCTTGGGCAAGTCACTTAACCCCATTTGCCCTCCAAAAAGGGGAAAAAAAAAAACCTCTGATCTAGAGGCACTGTGATAGAATGTTAAAATTATTAGCTTTGGAATCAAAAGACAACGTTCAAATTGTATCTCTGTTAGCTAACTACTTGTGTGACCTTAAGCAAGTCTCTCTAGGACTCAGATTCCTTATACCTAAGGGAAGATTTCCCTTTCTTTTAATGGGAGGATTGGGCTAGATGACATCTAAGGTCCCATTTAGATCAAGTTTATGATCTTCTGGATCATTCACTTAAACAATCCAGAAGATATTTTGTGTGTACCCATCACATGTGAAGTTATGTGTAAGGAACTAGAAGGGAAACATCCACGTGTGTGTGTGTGTATGAATGAACATATATGCAAACAGGGATACTCCGGCACTGACCCCCCCACCATCATTCCAGAGCCATATAGGCTCCCAAAGTGGGAGATACTGCCCCTTGGGGGAGAGAGTGCACTGGAATGATCCAGGGGGGCAGTAGTAGCCTCAGTTGCTTTTGGGAGGGGTCAGGATATTAAATGAAAAGAAGTGGGCAGTGGAAGCATAAGGAAAAAAAGAGGGGAAAATTTTGAAAAACTATTTCTATATGTTGCATTTGTTGCATAACAGAGTAAAAGGAAGAGTGATTATTTTTCCAAATAAATATGCAAATGCAAGTTATATCTGATTAGTGGTCAAGTTCACAATGGGTCTTAACAAGCAAATGTTGGCAGGAGAGCCATTTCCACATTGTCAGTAAGTCCAGCATGCATTGGCAGGAATATGTATATATAATGACTTGTTTATAATATACAATTACATGATACAAGAAAAACCCCACACATTTGCAATAAATTATTAAATTTAAGATGAGTCATTTAAAAAAATATTTTATATTTTTTGGAATGACTCAAAAAAAAA
>NW_027186492.1:18986261-19027983 GCF_028583685.1 Petaurus breviceps papuanus
ACCATTCTTCTCCTATGAGAAGCATCAATTAAACTCCAATTCCATCAACTGAGGTGAGAAAAGACCCCAAATTAGATACTCTTCCTGATTAAATGGAGAAAATGGGACAGAAATGGCAATTCAGTGAGGTTAATTTTGCTTGTTTATTTGTTTTCTGGAGGAGGTATATGTGTGTGTGTGTGTGTGTGTGTGTGTGTGTGTGTGTGTGTGTTGGCTCAGATTTAGGCTTCTACATGGTCCCTACAGCTCCAAGTTCCAAAGCCTTCAGGAGAGCAGTCTAGCAGCACAACTCACTTAGCATGTGATCACCAGGCACCTACATGAAGCATGGACACTCCATTTTCCCAAGACCAGGTTTAAGCATTTACATCCTGAATGTACTTGAGCAGAGTCAGGAGTCATGCCCCGATTCTTCTCCATGAAACTTTTGCCTATTTATAACATTCATAGGTCTGAAAAGTCTGATGCACAGGAGTAGGCTCTCACCCAACACATCTGCTCCCCATGTGTTGCTGAGTCACATCTTTTTTTCATTACCCAAAGTAACAAATATTTATTTTCTCCTTGACAGTAACACAGAACTGATGCAGCAAAGGGAGGGGAAAAAGTGAGATTCCATTCAGCTTTCTTCATAAGAAAACGGCTGCTAGTGCTTGTGACTCCACAACTTGAGAGAAATGTGAAGAACTTGGAATGGATCCAGCAGAGAGCAATGAAAATGATTAAAAGTTGGAAATGAGGCCCTATAAGGAAAGGTTAAAGGAATTGGGATTTTTTAGCCTGTAGACAAGGAGAATATGGGATGATTAACAAGACACTTCACGTAGATGAAATGTTATATTATGTTAGAGCATGATGTTCATCTCTTTCCCTTTGCACAAGACAGAAAAGAACAATTTAGATTACAGCAAGAGACACCTAGATTAGATTGAAGGAAAAACTCCCTTATGAAACACCAGAATGCTTATACTGAGGGACACTGGGGAATTTTATTCCCAGGTTTGCTGTCCACACAGAGTGATTTCATCAGTGAATGAAACTCCCAGGGTGAAAATTACCTCCTCCAAAGCAGATTGGCCACTACTCTGTAACTTTCCACACAAAGAGAGTTTCCTGGGGACACTGGGAAGTTGAGTAATTTACACAAGATCAAACAGCTGATCTCAATCAGAGCAAGGACTTGTTCCCAGGTCTTCTTAAATTTAATGCTGGTTTTATATCCATTAGAATTTTCTTCCTCTCATTCTCCCAGAAGCTTAAAAATGGGAAACCCATTCCCATCTGGGATGGTATGCTTGCATCTTTCCTAGAGGCAGGGATAGGACCCAAATGTCCACAGGTTTTTTTTTTTTCCTGATGATATCAGAAGGCAAAAATGTGGAGCTGGAGTTTGCAGAGGCCTTTTTAAAAAATAGTAATACTTGAAATTTCAAAAAACTTGAACTGATCGAGCAGACATGGAGTGAGAATGAATAGGCAAGCCCACATCATTTTCCCTGAATCAGTTTTATAATCGAACAGTACTCTTAAACCATGTCTCTATTCTTCTCAAATGCTCACAAATGAATGCCACCCTGGTTTGATTGACTGATCTTTGTTTCTCTCTCTTCATAAAGTAGCCCAAAATAGCTTAGAGAAAACATTGTAAACCTGCTGAGTGGTAGCAATCATCGACTCTCCATTGTCACAATTTACTTTGGGTGAGTTATAATTAGGCCTATTTATTAACTGTAAAAGTTTCCTAAGAGAAAAATTCACAAATAATGCCTGAGGTCACCATATACTTCCACTAGTCCCTCTCAACATCAAGAGGGCAATGTTTACAAGCCACTGCCATTAAGCAAAGGATCGTTGCTCAGAAAGTAATTTGATGAACTAAGAAGATTGACTTCATACTGTGCTGGGAGAGATATTTTAAAGAGGCTTATTTTGGTGTCTTAATTGCATGAGTTTGAAATATACAAACATTCACTGGGTGAATGCAGAGGCAAATCTTTCTTAGTAATGATCATTTGCCCATTATAATTATATATAGTAGATTTACATTCATTTTAAAAAATCATTCAATCAATATGGCCTAAATAATAATAATTTTTAAAAACATGTCACTGGACTTGATCAGCAGCTGTCTGGCAATCTTAATCAGTTTGAGCCTACCTGCTACATTTGTTCCATTCACAAGGACCCACATTATGCTAATAAATCTACATCCCTAAATGTCTTACCTTCACACATCTAGTTAAGCTGGTTTCGTAGTGAAGCATCGATCACCCAAATACTCAGGTGCTTACACAAAATACATCCAGTCCAACAAGTCATTTCTGCTCTCTGATGTGCATGTTCATGCATAAAACATGCATGCTGAAGTCAAGAAGATTCATGAAAATGAGTCGACAGAAATCTTTTTCCTACACGTTTCTAAGTATAAAAATCTCTTATTAAAATTAATCAACCAATGCAGTTTAAGATCTGATCAGTGGTCTGAGTAAAGCCCAACATCTCTTAAGACTTAGTCTTCCTCCTACTTTTTTGACCTGGACCCATTTTCATCTTATTTACCTTAAAAAAAAAAAAAGATATTCTGGGTTCACTACAAAATTCTTTTCATTTTTTATGGGTGAAAGCTGCCTTGATGTTTAATTATGAACTTTCTGGGGGCATAAAGAAATGAAATCTCCAAGGCCAATCTGTTTTCTAGTCTCAGAAAAGAACTGACAACTTCCCAAAGGCCAAGATAATCACACATCAATTTCCAAAGTTAACCTTTGCAGAGTGTAAATAGAGCTGAAAGGAGTCCCTTACCATCTTATTGTGAGTGATAATGGCATAAATTGATTCCAAAATCTATTAAACTTAATCTTCCCCAAACTAATACTCCCAGGTTACAAAGATAAGTTGCCTTCATACCTTGACATGTTTTATCATATCTCAAAAGCAGTCTTAAGAGTTCGCATATTACCTGATGATTATCTAAGTTATTGGCCCATTCCATTCATGACTAACCCAAGCTATTTTTTTCCTCAGTAGGAAACCGATAAAATCTCAATAGCTTTCAAGCATCTTTTCCAATAAGAGGGATATTTCAGAAAGTAGGCAATAGTCAATTTGTAGAAAACCGGTAGTCCATTTTATGGAAAATACACATTTTGAGAGATGATCTATCAAGTGAATGACTAAGTGACTTCTAGTATGTTTTAACAAGCAGTCTATTAAGAAAGAAAATATTGAATTTCAGGTAAGTGAACAGTGAAAAGACTGCCTTTAAACCTTTGTCAACACAGAAAAGTGGCCTAGAAAATGGAGTTACCTGGTGAATTTCATCAAAGTAGTCATCCATCTGGACAATCTAAACCCCAAACACTTCTCTGAAGTGTAAGGTTTTACCCAAATTACCCAGATAAGAACTTTATCTATCCACTTTTCTTAATTTTACCAAAAGGAACCAGGGTGACAAAGAGCCTTCTTTTTCTTTTTTTAAAGCAAACGGGGTTAAGTAACTTGCTCAAGGTTACATGGCCAGTTATTTCTGGGTGTGGTGCTGAGTATCTGAGCCTGGATTTGATCCAGGTCATCCCGACATTGGAGCCAGTGCTCTTACTTGCTGAGCCACCTGGCCGCCCCTAAGCAATTGGGGTTAAGTAACTTGCTCAAGGTTACACCGCCAGGTGTTTCTGGGTGGGTGCTAAGTGTCTGAGCCTGGGATTCGATCTCCAGGTCTTCTCAACACTGGAGCCGGTGCACTTACTCGCTGTGCTACCTGGCCGCCCCAGAGCCTTCTTTTTTTTAAATAAATAGCTGAATATTAAAATAATTTGTTGCATTCCTTTACAAAATAGAAAGGTATATTTAATAATGAAAGAGTTTAATAATTTCCTAAGTGAAAAAAATCTTCATTCTTCTTTATTGAAATTTTGCTGTATTTAGTTAGTAATGAAATGTTTGATAACCTATGTTCCCAAAGATAAACCAGGAAAACATTTATTTTGAGGATAATTTTTTCCCTATTAAAATGATGGCATTGTGATCTTCCTGACTTTATTTTAATTCTAATGGTCAATAAATGACATGGCAACTCAGAAATAAAGATGATCTATGCTCTTTTTAAAAATTTGTTGCTCAAAAAAGAAAAAAAAAGAGGGAAAACTTTGGCCCTATTCATAACTCAGTTATTTGTTTACTAGCTAGCTTCCTTCCTTCCTTCCTTTCTTCCTTCCTTCCTTCCTTCCTTCCTTCCTTCCTCCCTCCCTTTCTTCCTTCCTTCCTCACAGTTCACTCTGAGCAATAGCTCTGGGCCCAAGCTCCACTTAATGCCTGTATTTTGGGCCCTCCAGGCTTACAGGGAATGTCAATGGGAACTGTTTCTCTTTCATACAAGCAAGCCTGTGGGTGTCCTCCTCCCAGCTTTATTGTTGTTGTTGTTTTCCCTTTTTCTAATTAAAGGGACCATCCCTTGACTAACTTCTTAAAGACATGGATTCACTGAAGGGACATTACTTCACTCTCACTGAACACCTGCAAAGACCTTAGCCAAAAAGGTCCAGGGTCTCCTATTGCATCCTGAGTCATCTCCAGTCATCCGGATGAGTATCAGTTCAGGGGATCCAGATGGCTCTGAAAGAGAAAGTGAGGCTAGTGACCTTGCACAGCCCTCCCTCCCTGAAATCAAAGTCAACTGCAAGTCATGTCATCATTTCCCTGATGCCATGGTCGTCTTTGAAAATGAAGACAAACACAACCTCTTTCCTCCAACAGGAAAGGAAGCTTGGAGGCGCAGTGGGTAGACTGTTGGACTGGGGAAGGAGGGAGATCTAAGTACACACCTCCAGCCTCAGATACTTGATAGTTGTGTGTGCTTGGCCAAATCATTTAAAAATCTTTGTTTGCCTTAGTGTCCTCAACTGTAAAATGGGAATCATAATAGTGGCAAGGTTATTGTGAGGGTGAAAAGAGATAATATTTATAAAGGTCTTATCACAATGCAACTTCATCTTCATCATCATCATCATCATCATCATCATCATGCAATGACCTTCACTATATTTGACTTGCTACTCTTATTTATGGATCTGTACAGACTAACATTTCAACATGAATATAAGGTGATGTCCAGCTGATTCAGGAAAGGACAATATTGAAGTTAATCCCATACTAAATTAATCTGTCTGTTCAGAAGAAGCCCTCTCCATGATGCCCTATATGGAGAAAAAAAATAAACCACAGCAAAATAATTACTTGAACCTTCTCCCAAAAAATGGCTAGGCCTTTCACACCACTATTTTTAGGAGCTCCATGGGTGTGGAAAGTGGTGCCTCTGGGAAAGAAGTTTCCCAGCTAACAAATACAAGATAGTAAAAATACATAATTTCAGAAAATAATCATTTTTTTAAATTGTACTTACTTTCAGTGAGTCATTAAGTGCCCCACCTATTCTTAAATTTACATTTAGAAAGATCAATTAAACTGTGACACTCTCCTTTCAGATCCTGCAACCACTCATGCTATTTTATGTCAAATGTCTTTTGTCTGGAGCATCAATTCAATTCTACTAGACAAGGTAATCTGGTTCCTGGGACCCAACTAAACTCAGGGGATACAAAAACAAACAAAAAAGAAAGACACTCCTTCCCCTGGAGGAGTTTACATTCTGATGGGGGAAGGCAACAGAGAAAAGGGAGCCAAAAACTGTAGAAGAAGTGGGACATAATAAAGGCCCTTTCTTGAGGACAGAGTATTGAAGCCAGAAAGTTAGAAGTACCTCCAGGAAGGACATGAAAGTTGGCCACTCTAGAGCTCTCTCCAAATTGAAGGCTCTGAAAGAAAATCTTCAATGGGAGAAGGGGGCCAGTATGGCTTATGGATGTTCTAAGGTAGGGAGGCCAGAGGGGAAAGTGGATGTTGCATTTAAGATACTGTGCTAGCCACCAGATATAGAATGACGAAAATAAAACAATTCCTGACTTTAAGGGTTATAGATCTTCTGGCCTCCAGTTTCTCTCTTACCTCTAAATCATTCTTCACATTTATACCAAATAAATCTTTCTAGTGCATAATTCCAAATGTGTCACTTTACTGCACCCAAATCTTCAATGACTTTCTATTACATCTAAAATTAAGTTCAGTCTTTTTATCTTGGCATCACTAACTTTTGTAATCTGATTCAACATACTTTTTCACTGTTAGTTTAGCCTATTCCCCTTTAGGGATTCTTTGCTTCAGCAAAACTCTCTTTGTTAGTGTTCGTATGCCACTATTTTTTGCTTTCTCCATATTCCCTAAATCTAGAAGTCTTTTTCTCAACTTAACATTTTTCTTCTCCACCATAATACCCAACTAAAAAAAGACATTCTCTCTCTCTCTCTCTCTCTCTCTCTCTCTCTCTCTCTCTCTCTCGCTCTCGCTCTCGCTCTCTCTCTCTACCCCTCTCCCCTTTCTCTGGCTCTCTTATATATTGTACTGTGGCATACTGGATAGAGTATTATATTTTAATCTTACCTGTTACAGCAGCTATGTGACCAAAGGGATTTGAAATGAGAGATCCTGGATTCAGAGCTCTACCACTAACTACTTGTGTGATTCTCATTGGGCTTAATCTCCAGGCCTCTGTTTCTTTATATGTAAAATGAAAGAGATTGATTACATGGACACATAGTCCCTTTCAGTTACTATCTTTCTAAGTTTCAATTTCCTTATTTGCAAAATAGGGCAATTTAATATTGCTTGTGAATATAATGTATGTGATATATATGGGCAACTTCAAGGAACCTTATAAATGCCACAGACTTCCATTATTATTATCATGTTTTATTTAATTTCACAGTTATTTTTGCATTCTTCCTACTTCCCTTACTAGATCTGGGACTTCTTGAGGAAAGGAGCTCTATCTTATTAGTCTTTCTATTCCATTTACTCCCTAGAACATATGGTAGAGGTTCATTTTTTTTTTAAATACTGAGTGAACATAGAGCTATTCTGGCATTGTTAGACCTAGAGTTTGGGAGATGACTTCAAATTTGACCTCAGACACTTACTAGTTGTGTAACTTTGCACAGGTCATAACATCTATTTGTTTCAAGTAGCTGCCTAGAACTTGTGTACTAAGCCATGAATGGGTTATGATTTCCATTGGTGGAAGGTGTTCTCTATCCTGGCAAAATCACAAGTCTTTGCACACATTCAAATGTTGAATGTACACACATCTGGTGAATTTTCACTGACTTCCCCATATGCCTAGAATTCTCTGCTCCACTTCCTGGCTTCCCTGAATTCCTTTAAGACTCAGCTTAAATCTCACCTTCTGCAAAAAGTCTTTCCCAGTGTCTCTAAATTCCAGTACTTTCCCTTTGAAAATTATCTCAAATTTATTCTGTATCTATCTTGTTCCTACACAGTTGTTTGCATGTTGTCTCCCCCCTTAGAATGTGAGCTCTTTAAGATCAAGTAGTATTTTTTTGTTTGTTCATTTGTTTATTTTGCTTCCTATCTCCAAAGTTTGGCACAGTACTTGGATGACTGGTTTCAGGTTCTGGTTAACCCCTTGAAATCTGATTGAATCTTCCCACTTGATGGAATTCCCACTTATGCCTGAGGTCATAAGTCTTTCATTATAGCTAGGCCCAAATCTCTGTTACGTTAACCTAGCATAGTCCTCCATTGTCCAGTTATTTTCTACCCTTGATCCTACCAAAAAACT
This sequence comes from Petaurus breviceps papuanus, assembly GCF_028583685.1. Classification (NCBI taxonomy): domain Eukaryota; kingdom Metazoa; phylum Chordata; class Mammalia; order Diprotodontia; family Petauridae; genus Petaurus; species Petaurus breviceps. The sequence continues at coordinate 18,993,952 of NW_027186492.1, forward strand.
ATACCCAAATCTGTTACCCTTAAACTGGCCTAGCCTTCCATTGTCTGTCATCTCCAGGTAGCTGTCAACTATTTCCCATCCTTATTCCCATCTTTGGAGTCTAACCTCAGTTCCTCTAGATCCTCCTTAAGACCGTCCCCAAACACTCCCCTCCTCTAGACTACCCCTAAATCTTCCTACAGTCTTTCTGTACATAAGATCCATCTTGCCTCCATGAGGGCAGAAGAGTAATCTAGTGCAGTCTTACTTTGTGTCAGATTAATCTGGCCTGCTTTTTAACACAAGCTTCATAGATATGAAGGTTCCTTAAGAGTCCACCCATCACTGGGGAAGCGAGGTGGCACAGTGAATATAGAGCATTGGTCCTGGAGTTAGGAGGACCTGAGTTCAAATCTTCCCTCAGACACTTAATACTTACTAGCCATGTGACCCTGGACAAATCACTTAACCCCAATTGTCATTCCCCCCTTGTCCAAAAATAAAAAAAAGAGTCTACCCATTATGGCAAATCTTTAACAAACTTTACTTTTGCTGAGAGGAGATGAGTTAAATTCATTCAGCAGTACCTGGTATGTTGGTATTTTGGGGCCTTGGGTACCCCTAAACCCTAATCCTCAACACTTGGCACATAGTAGATTCTTGATAAATAATTGACTTCTTAAGACCCATATAGTGCTATATTAGATAAATAAGCCTATAGTAAAAATTTATCTATGTAACTGTCCCTATTTTCTTAATTCTCTTGAAAAAGGAATAAGACAAAAGTATGTAGGTCATAAAGTATCCGGCAGAAATTAATAGAGTAACTTTCTGGAGTCAGAGCTATGTTTTTATCCTTTCTCACAAGGCTAGGGGAACTACAGGGGCATGGAAAGAAAAGACATCTGGCAAGAAAGCAGAGTGGGAATAGGCTAAGCATCTCCATATTTAGGAATACAAGTAAGAATCTTGTGGCAGCTTTGATAGAAAATAGTTTTCACAGTACTTATTATAGCTACTTAATTAGATATTGAAATCTTCTCTCCAGGAATAAACAAGAGAGCCAGGATATGGGTGTTCATATTCCAAGGAATTGAACATATAAAACTAAGTCGTAAACTTGGAAAATATGGATAAAAAAGCAAGAAAGTAAAGCAGAGATAATGAAAAACATCTATATTGCAAAAATTCCTGTAGGATAACATTCACCCTGAGGTAGTAGTCTAGACAGGACAGAACCGTGGGAGGTGAGTAGAGGTGATTCCTGTTCTGACATGGTTTGAAGGACAGATTCTGTTACTTAAAACTTTGAAGAATCATTACTCAGATGGGAATAGATCTAATCTAGCACATAAAGGACTCTGTGGAAATGACACCAGAGACAGACCTATACAGCTAGGTGAGTTATCAATTAATGATGACTAACATGAATAGCAAGGGAATACTTCTATCAAGCCATCTTTCCAAAGGGAGATAAATTTTATCACCAAAGTACTCCCTTACCTAGTTTGTTCAGTACTCATCATCTGCCTCTTAATTTCCAAATCCAATGGATTTTTCTCAGTCTTTGTACTTCTTGACTTTTCATCAGTATTTGCTGTTGGATAAAAATTCATTACTTACGGAAATTCTGATTTTTTTTCTTTCTCAGTGCCTTTAATTTCAGTAAGGTTATCCTTTCCTGATTTACTTCGTAGTTCTCATTCTAAGTGTTCTTCCCTTGTTCATTTCCTTTTTTCTTCCTTTTACACATGGGTGTCTCCCAAACTCCCTGTTTTGTTTTTTTTTTCTAATACCTAAACTTTTTCTTAGTGATTTCATCTACTCTCATGGCTGTCAAATATCACTGGCAATAATTTCCATATATGTATATCTAGCCCTAATCTTTCCTCTGACCTCCATTCTTCAATTACCAATTATGTTCTATAGATGGCATCCTGGGTTCCCCATAGGTATCTCAAATTCAAAATGTACAAAATTAATTTCATTATCCTCTCTTCCTTTTTTTAAAACTTTAACTTCCAAATTATCTTCCTTTCCTGACCCCCTCCCTTACCCATTAAAAAGCCCACAAAAACAAAAGCCATTACAAAAATGTATAGTCATGCAAATTAAATGTCTGAATTAACCATGTTAGGAAGGAAGGAAGGAAGGAAGGAAGGAAGGAAGGAAGGAAGGAAGGAAGGAAGGAAGGAAGGAAGGAAGGAAGGAAGGGAGGGAGGGAGGAAGGAAGGAAGGAAGCAAGGAAGGAAGGAAGGAAGGAAGGAAGGGAGGAAGGAAGGAAGGGAGGAAGGAAAGAAGGGAGGAAGGGAGGAAGGGAGGAAGGAAGGAAGGGAGGAAGGAAGGAAGGAAGGAAGGGAGGAAGGAAGGAAGGAAGGAAAATAAAGAATAGAAATCATGCTTCAGTATGCCCTCTGAATCTCTTTGTAGAGGTGGATATCATGTTTCATCTTCAGTCTTTTGGATTTCTGGTTAGTCCTTGTATTGATTGGAGTTACTAAGTCTTTCAAAGCTGAATATCTTCACAATATTGCTGTTACCATATAAATTGTTCTCCTGGATCTCTTCACTGCATTTTGCATCAGTTCACACATATTTTCCCAGACTTTTCCGAAACAATCACCATCATTTTTCAGAGCAAAATAATATTTCATTACATTCATATGCTATAACTTATTTGGTCATTCCTCAATCGATGAGTATCCTTTCAGTTTCCAGTTCTGTGCTACCACCTGTGGTTCCTTTTCATCTTTCTTTCATCTCTTGATTCCTGATTTTTTTTCCAGTTTGTTCTAGGGTGTTGTAGAAAGGGGGAATAGGGACAAGCTAAAAAGAAAAACTGATGCACAGACTTTGGAAAGGGGTGGGACAGGTGGAAGAATTGATAGAATTCTGGTCCTAAAGGCAGGAAGATTCATCTTGCTGAGTTCAATTTAACATGAGATACTTATTAGCTGTGTGACCCTGGGCAAACCATTTAAACCTGGTTTCCTCAGTTTCCTCATCAGTAAAATGACCTGGAGAAGGAACAGCAAACCACTTCAGTATCTTTGCCAATAAAACCCTAATGGGGTCACAAAGAGGTATGACTGAAACGATAGGATAACCACAATGCTTATTAGTAGAGAAATCTTTTTCCACATACCTACAAAAATGAGTCGAGACTATATTTGTCCTACCTATGGCTAGACAGGAAGTAGATCTGTGATTTTGTTGGTATTGGGAACTCTCAGATGAGGATAACCCACCTATAAAGGCAGGCAAGCATCTTTTCTGAAACTTATTGTCTTATGACCTTTCTCTGAGCATTGGGAGTCTGTGACTTAACCCAGGCAGGGTAAGGCAGTTATTTTTTTTTTTTAAGATACAGATTTGAAACCAGGTCTTTAAATCTGGTCGTGAGACTGGCTCTCTGTCCATTATTTCATGCTGCCTATCCTATAATTAAAGGCAGCTGTACATTTTTTATTTGATAACTTAATTTGATAAGAGGTCAGTATTTGCATAGATATGGATATGCACTCCACTAATGCAGATTGCAACTCTTTAGCTTCTTAGTAAGTGATCTTCCTGTGCTGAGGTAATTAAAAGAAATCATCACCAGATGGCCAACATTCTGGTGATGAGACTCTCCGAACTTAGCTTGGCTGGTCCTCAGATGACAGACACCGTCTGTCACTGAATTTGAACTTGAAACTTTGCAGCCTGATGGATGTCTCACAGGTTTTGCTTGCTTCACTTGCAGAACACTTGAGAACTCAGGAATCCTTTTATTCTAAAGAAGAGATTCAAATAGTATTGAAGATCATCTTAATAAGTTTTTAGCAATACTCTGGGATGATAGAAACCACACTTCCTTTGTGAAACTTTCCATGACAAGAATGAAACCATCTGGTAGATCAGGGAAATGCCTCAGACATAGTATAACTGGATTTCAGTGAGACTCTTGACAAAATTTCTCATTACATTTTTATATGGAAAAGATAACTGGCTAAAAGTAGATGGATTTGGAATTGGTTAAACTGCTGAATCTAGAAAGCATTGGTTCATGTTTTCTGTATTTTTTTATCCATGACCTTGATAAAAACATCATTTTTTTCATCAGTGTTTGCCAGAGTATTTGTCACATAGGAGGTACTTAATAAATGCTGATTTATTAATTGGTGTAATCTGGTGGCTTTATGAAATTGAAAGGAGGATATAACTATGTTAAAAGACAGAATAGGGATCCAAAATATCTTGGCAGGGTTTATACTCAGGCCAGACCAAATAGAATGAAATTATACAGAGATAAACATAAAGATATATATTTGTGTCTCTTAAAATGAACTCCAAAAGTACAAGATGTGGGTGAAATGGCAAGAAAAGAGGCCTGAGGGTTTGAGAGAACTGCAAGTTCAAGGTGCGTCATTAGTGTGACATGGCAACCCAAAAAGCTAATGGGATCCTAGGCTGTGTTATTAGAAGTAGAATGTGTCCAGAACAAAGGAAATGATATCTCCATTGTATTCTGCCCTGGTCAGAACAAATTGGGAATATTATGTTCAGTTCTCAGAGGCACATTTTAGAGGAGCATTATGGGACTGAACACAAACAAAGGAGGGACACCAGGATGACAAAAATATTCAAAACCATGTCATATGAAGATGAGACAAAAGAATTAGAGACATTTAAGGCAGAAAAGAGAGAACTTAAGAGCCAGACATGATTTCTGCCTTCTTTTTTTATCTTTTTTTAAATTTATTTTTAGTTTTCAACATTCATTTCCACAAGATTAAGAGTTACAATTTTTCTCCCTGTCTTCCCCCTACCCCCCACCCAAAAATAGTAAGCCTACTGAATACCCCTTCCCCCAATTTCTTTTCTCATATCCTCCCCCATTACCTCCCTAACTTTCTAGTAGGGCAAGATGGATCTCTATACCCCAGTGCCTGTATATCTTATTTCCCCAGTTGCATGTAAAGAACAAATGCTTTTTTAAACTTTGTTTTTTAAAACTTTGAGTTCCAGATTTTTTCCCTTCTTCCCTCTTCACCTGCCCCCATTGGGAAGATAAGCAATTCAATATAGGTTGTACTTATGTAATTCCCCAAATCATTTCCATAGTAGTTATACTGTAAAAGACTATGTTTCCTTCCATCCTATCCTCCCCCCCACTTATTGTATTTTCTCCCTTGACCCTATCCCTTTTAAAAAATGTTTGCTTCTAACTACCCTCTCCCCCAGTCTTCCCTCCTTTCTATCATCTCCCTCTTGTCCCCTACCCCCCTCTTTTCCTGTATGGTAAGATACCCAATTGAGTGTGTATGTTATTCTCTCCTTAAGCCAAATTCAATGACAATAAGGTTATCCAATTCCCTTTCATCTTCCTGCTCTTTCCCTCCATTGTAACAGTTTTCTCTTGCCTCTTTTATATGAGATAATTTACACTAATCTATCATTCCCTTTCTCTTTCTCCCAATAAATTCCTCTCTCACCTCTTAATTTTATGTTTTAGATATCATCCCTTCATATTCAACTCATCCTGTGCCCTCTATCTATGTATACATGTACACACATATACACACATTGACATATGTATTTATACAAACATATACCCTCCTTTACATATATATACATATACATACATACATATATATGTACGTATACATATATACACATATATTACCTTCAACTATCCTTATCCTGAGAGAAGCCTCATGAGTTACAATTATTGTTTTCCCATGTAAGAATGTAAATAGTTCAACTTGAATAAGTTTCTTATGATTTCTTTTTCTTGTTTACCTTCTCATACTTCTCTTCCTTCTTGTATTTAAAAGTCAAATTTTCTGTTAAGCTCTGTTTTTCTCCATCAAGAATGCTTGAACATCCTCTATTTCATTGAATGACCATATTTTCCCCTGTAGCATTACACTCAGTTTTGCTGGGTAGGTGATTTTTGGTTTTAGTCCTAGCTCCTTTGACCTCCGGAATATCACATTCCAAGCCCTTCAATCCCTTCATGCAGAAGCTGCTAGATCTTATGTTATACTGATTGTGTTTCCACAGTACTCAAATTATTTCTTCATGACTGTTTTTTTCTCCTTCATCTGGAAGTCTGGAATTTGGCTATAATATTCCCAGGAGTTTTCTTTTTGGGATGTTTTCCAAGAGGCAATCAGTGAATTCTTTCAATTTCTATTTTGCCCTCTTGTTCTAGAATATCAGGGCAATTTTGCTTGATAATTTCTTGAAAATTGGTGTTAAGGCTCTTTTTTGATCATGGCTTTCAGGTAGTCCAATAATTTTTTAAGTATCTCTCCTTTGACTTCTGGAATATCATATTCCAAGCCTTTTGATCCCTCAGCATAGAAGCTGCAGATGCTGTGTTGTCCTGATTGTGTTTCCACAATATTCAAATTGTTTCTTCCTGGTTACTTGTAGTATTTTCTCCTTGATGTGGGAATTCTGGAACCTGGCTGTAATATTCCTAGGAGTTTTCTTTTTGGGATGTTTTTCAATATGTGATTGGTGGCTTCTTTCAACCTCTATTTTACCCTCTGGTTCTAAAACATCAGGGCAATTTTTCTTGGGATTTTCTTGAAGGATGATTTCTAGGTTCTTTTTTTTTTTTAATAAGCAATCGGGGTTAAGTAACTTGCTCAAGGTTACACGGCCAGTTATTACTGGGTGTGGGGCTGAGTATCTGAGCCCGGATTTGATCCCCAGGTCATCCCAACACTGGAGCCGGTGCTCTTACTCGCTGAGCCACCTGGCCGCCTCTTAGGTTCTTTTTTTGATCATGGCTTTCAGGAAGTCAAATAATATTTAAATTATCTCTCCTGGATCTATTTTCCAGGTCAGTGCTTTTCCCAGTGAGATATTTCTCATTACCTTCCATTTTTTCATTTGCTTTTATCTATTTTATAGTATCTTGATTTTTCATAAAGTCATTAGCTTCCAATTGCTCCAATCTAATTTTGAAGGAATCATCCTCTTCAGTGAGTTTTTGAAATCCCTTTTCCATCTGGCAAATTTGGCTTTTTAAGGTATTCTTCTCTGCACTGGCTTTTTGGGCCTCTTTTACCATTTGACTTAGTCTATGTTTTAAGGTGTTATTTTCTTCAGTGTATTTTTGGGTCTCCTTTAATAGGCTGTGGACTTGCTTTTCATGATTTTCTTGTATAATTCTCATTTCTCTTCCCAATTTTTCCACCACTTCTCTTACTTTATTTTCAAAATCCTTATTGAGCTCCCCCATGGCCTATAACCAGTTTATATTTTTCTTGGAGGCTTTTGATGAAGGAGTTCTGACTATGCTGTCTTCCTTCCTCTCCATGCCTTGATCCTTTTTGTCCCCCCAAAAAGGATTGTATGGTCTGTTTGTGCTTCCTCTGCTTGCTCATATTGCTAACTAATTACTTGACTTTTGAGCTTTTTGCCAGAGTAGAACTCTGCTTCCAGAATGGAGAGAGCTCTGTCCCAAATCACTGGTGTTTTCACAGTTGCTAGAATTATTAGTAGGGCACCCTCTCTACAGCTCCCACAAGCTCTGACACACTGGCCACATATCCCAGGACCACCACCCTAGACCATGATCCAGATCCAAGCAGGTCTAAGCAAGAGCGATTACCCTCTGAATGGTTGCTTGGTCACCCTACAAATCTGCATTCCAGGAGCTCTGGAAGCAGCCATATGGCAGTGACTGCATAGCTGCCACACCTCAGCCACTTCTGGCTCCGGGGGTGGGGGCCGGGCCGCACTCTTCAATCCCTGCCTGTTCCAATGGAGGTCCACACTGACCTTTTACTTTGTCTTTGGCGTTTATGGGTTGAGAAGTCTGGTAACTGCCATAGCTTCTAGTGATTTATTCTCCTGAAGTCTGCTTCCTACCTTATTTTTTTTTAAACAAATGGAGCAGCATAATAACAAAATAGTTAAAGTAAAAAAAGATGCATGATGGGCATGAAGAGGTTACAATTTGTTACCAACATGCATGCAAAAAACTTTATAGCAATATAATAGTAAGCATTTGTTCAGCCCTTTAAGGTTTTCAAAGGACTTAACATAGTGTAAATGTATATATTTTGCTATTTGATCCTCACAACAACTCTATGAAGTAGATGCCATTATGATTCCCTCTTTTCAGATGAAGAAAAAGAGTTTAGTAAATGTCTAATATAGGATTCAACCTTAGATCTTACAGACTCCTAGCCCCAAATGCTGTCTAATATACTGCACCACTTCCTTAATTTATGGAGGACATTATAGAATATATATAAAAACAGAAAGTAATGTGAGCTGTTGCTGTGAGAAAATAAATGGACCGCGCAGATGGTATGTAGATATTTCTAAAAGAACAAATGGAAAGCCTTTAGCGAATTTAATATATTATCTTTGGAGGGTTTATGAAGGAAAATATGGACAAGAGTTACAGGCAATGAGAAGGGGTGTGATTTGTACTGAATGGAATACTCATGCTGGTGTAGCCCAAGACTAAGAATTTCACAGCCATCAGAAAATGGGATGGCTACCACAGTTGTTGTTCAGTTATTTCAGTCATGTCCAATTTGCTGTGACCCCAATTGGGGTTTTCTTGGCAAAGATACTGAAGTAGTTTGCTCTTTTCTTCTCCAGCTCATTTTACAAATGAGGAAACTGAGACAAAAAGGGTTAAGTATTTTGCCTAGGATCATATAGTTAGTAAATGTTTGAGGCAGGGTTTGAACTCAAGTCTTCATAACTCCAGGCCTGGTGCTTTGTCTACTTTGCTACCTAGATGACAGAATTTTCTGTCACTGAAGGTCAGTAAGCATAGCTTTTATAAATAATTGTCACAGATGTGTCAGAACCAACATGTCTGTAACATCTACATATTGATCATAGTTCTGCCCTTGGATGTCATATAACAAATCAAACACTTTTTCCACCTGACTTTAGAACTTTTAAGAATTCACATTTTTGGTTACAAATGCCCTCTAAAGTACCTTCCATTTCTGTGATTCTTAGAAAGGTCATTTTCTCCACAACATCAATTCCCATTTAGGCCCCAGAGCAATGAAGAAGTAATCACTCACAAAGGTCGCAGGTGCTAAGGATTAATCAAAACTGATAAGCTATAGCAAGCTGATGTCCTCTTTATAGGGTAAGTATCAAGGACAATCCAAAGACAGAAGAAAATTATGATGATATGGTAGTAAATTCAATTCAGCTTAGCGCAATTTTCAATACTTACATATGGATCTGAGTCACAGAGTGTGTGAAGTAAAGTATCTTTAACACTCAGCTCTTAATGGTTTTCCCTTAAAAGCTGTAACATGCAAGTTCTTTGAGTTCAGGCACTTTTTAATGTTTTGTCTTTGTATTCCCAGTGCTTCTCCCATGTCATATTCCTAGCAGTCATGTAATAAATGCTTTTTTTGGATTATACTGGACCAACCTAAGTAAAGCTGCTTTGTTATTTAACAGGAATATCATGCAGAAAAGTAGCTTCTGAACTTCCCTGGATAAGCGACATAAGGTACATAAGGTGAAAAGGAATTCTATTAGAATTGTAGTAGGTGGTAGAGTACTCTGGTCAGATCAGAGAACAAAGAAGTATAATTATCCCAGCATTACAAGTAATAGGGAAAAGGAATTGAGAGTAGTACTATCCTGCTCTGCCCCATTCAAAATACTGATTACAATTCTCTCACAGCCAAATTCTACTGCTGATTAATCTACCTTCCAGGCCCTCTCACAACTCACCATATTTGTTAGACAAGGTTGTTATTACTGATTGACATCCTAGGATTTATAAATTCGGAGGAAAAAGTATTTCCTCAGAGCTCTGAAAGCAATTTGAACTATTGCTATCTGTGAGGCAGAAAGGGAAAGAGGGGAGGAGGGGTTTGGGCTCAAATCAGGACTATACATTTTCAAAGAGGACACATACAGTCTATAAGAGAGTAGACTGAGAGGAAGGAGCAAGGAGACAGCATCCCCAACCCCAACATTGATTTAATAACTACCAGCAGGAGAAGTACAATCGACACTAAAAGCAAAACAAAACAAAAAAACACAAACAAAAATAAAAACACGTTTCAAAAGAGAAATTGAGAGAAACTGAAAGGAAAGAGCAGCAGGAGAGAAAGGGGGCAGCTAGTTGAATCATCAGACCTCTGCAGGTATGTGGAAAGGGAAGAATTGAATTGAAGCTCCCCAGTTGTATTCACCTCTTCAAGGACAGAGAACAAGTTGCAGTTTTGCCCTTTCCCCAAGTCCACATCACTGTGCTTTTCTGATAACAGATACAATCACATATTCTGTTCTTTTATTTTACCTAAATGTTTCCTGAATACTTAGTTGGCTGGAGATACACAAAACTGTAAATTAAGACAAAGAAATAAACATCTGACTGCATGTCAGGAATTTTCCTAAAGTGGGGTTTCTGAACTATTGTAATTATACTGTTAACTTTTTTTCTGGTATAAATGCCATAAAACACCAAAGGGGTGGGGGGATTTGGATCTGAGAATCATCTAATTTCTCACAGGCTAAAGAGCAAGCTACTTTTTTTTTCTAATCAAGTGTCTTATTAAATCTCCAAGGAAAAGTGGAATGGGGAGAGGAGAGTGGTCTTCAAAGAAACAATCACACTCTTACACACCCCCATTGATTCAAAATTAATGCCTAAGAATGTTTTATCTCCACTTCTCTCCATGAAGTAAGAAGTAGGTGAGGTTGAGTCATAGCTACCCAACTCCATACTTCATAACTATAAGCAAGGACATTACAATGGGATTTATTTTTATCCTTTGATATTATCTGGTTTAATGCTCTTTACCAAAAAGGAAACTGAGGTTCAGGGAAATGAAGTAATTTGCCTAAAATCACATCAGTGCTAAGTAGAGCAGAACCAGGGTTTAAACCCTGATGATCTGACTTGAAGCCCTTATTTTTCTACTGTACTCTGTATACCCTCTCCCTTATGCCTTTATTAGGTTAAAATGGGAAGTTGCCACCTATTTTGCTGCTCTAGCATATGATGGAATAAACTGACTGATACTGAAAACAAAAATATCTGTGAATGCCTTGGGCTTCTCATTTGATTCCAGCCTCACCATGGCATCAAACTCCAAAATAAATTTGACATCTAAAGAAGCTTTTATATGACTATACTTGGTCCAACTATTATACATATTTTACTGGGCAGACCTACCATGGCCATCTACATGTTACAGTACCAGAAGTTTAGGGAAAGCTATCCATAATGAAGCTTGGAAAACAAAAGTCACCAAGATTACAATTATGCTTACTGAACCTGTCTTCCCTAGAGCCAATACTCATGGAGGAGAAAGACACCTACAGAAATCAATGATGTGTTGTTAGAGGAATAAGCAAGGAACAGATTAACAAAAAAAAGTTCAAAACATAGCTTCAGGCAAGTATAGACTGTTAAGAAATGGCAATAATGAAGAAACCAGCCTTCCTCGGGAGTCACATCAGTCAGGGGCCTGACTAGGCAAAAGTGTGAAAGAAGTATAGTTTAAGGTGCCCTCAGTTTTTTGTTTCTGTTCCCAACCCGCTCCCCTCTTCTGGCTTTCAGCCATTAAATGACCTAGAGTTCTCTCTAGGCTTTATTTTCCCCAATGACTTGCTATTGGGAAAGGATTCAACATCAGTCAGTCATACTTTAAATGTATGTGGTGCTTCTCCCAGGAGTAACTGTATTTAAGCCTTGTTTAAAATTATGAGGTAAAAGGCTTTGTTTCTTGTTAAAGAACTCTTGGGCTTTCGAGGGAAGTATTTGAAAGGAAGTTGCCCTGTAACAAGAATTATAACTAGGTATCCATTTGCTGGAGTCAAAAACACCTGAGGGATGGGGCAAGGGACAACTGAGAAGTCCATCTGAGGCAGTTAAGGTAGGAGAGGGAATTGTCTATGCCTTATGGGTGATCAGAGGGTGGAGTGATGCTAGGAGAGAGATGTCATGGTAACAGTTTCCTGGGGGTTGGTCTGAGCAAAGGAGTTGGGTGGTCAATCTAACATAGACCTATCGAGAATTAGGAAAAATAAAACTTGGAATGAATAATTAATGGGAGAAAGTCTGAGCCCCAACCCTGGGGCAGAGAGAGTAGTTTGGTTCTCCCTGGAAGCTTTGATTTCTTAGGACTTGGAAATTTATTTATTCCTCCAAAGTGAAAGCTTTGTGAGAGAATGGATAATGTTGGGATTTAAATTGCATTGTCCAACCCTGAACCTCAGAGACGTGATATACTCTGCAGAAAGTCATAGAAGCCCTAACTACCTCAATATAGTAAATATAGCAAGGCACAAACTATTCTTTCCTCATAGTCTCACACCCTTGGCTAAAAGCTCATTTGTAAAGGGCAATGACAAATATAAAGGAAGAGAGAAGTTAGAAGATATGAGTAACTGGAAAAACTACTTAAGAATATCAACTGGCATTTATATGGCACTCTAAGGTTTGCAAAGAACTATATTAATGTTATCTCATTTGATCTTTACCATAACTCATCAAAGTTGGTGATATCATTATCTCCATTTTACAGATAAGGAAACTGAAGCAGAGAAAGGTTATGACTCACCCAGAATCACACAGTGAGTTTCTAAGTAAAGATTTGAATCCAGGTTTTGCTGACTCCAGGTCCAACACTCTGTCCACTGGGCCACTTACCTGTGGTATGTTAATAGTGGGAAGGATTGTAAGAATAAGAGATTGAATATACCAACAATTTCCTTTTACATCCAAAAAAAGTCTTTTCCAGCAGGTTATACAGTTTCTTCTGACTCATCAATCAATCTGACTTAGAGAAATGTGCCTCCTACATCTTTTGGTTCATTCACTCAGATTTGTCACCATCCATTAGGAAGACCTATCAAAAATGCTAACTTGCCAGATGTCTACAGCTGGAAATTGTTCTGTGAAACAAGGAAGGCAGGGTCAGCATCACACGTAAGAACTTAAAAGTTCACTTACTTCATTGAGAATGATAAATGGTGCATGAACTCTCTTAGCTTAAAGCTTAAATCTGTTTGAACAGCCTCTGGTTTCTTTGAACTCTAACCTGACCTTGGTCTTGGTTTCTTGTTGTCCCTTGTATCTCAATACTTCATTAACAACTGACTTTTCTAATCCCTAAAGATATCTGAATCAGGCACCAGTAGCTTTGCATTTCATCGCTTGCTAACTCAAAAGCTGACTTTTCTATTCCATATTAAATACTTCTATTCAGCTGGATCACATCTCTTTGATAAGGACCCCTTGAGTAAATGTGAGTATTAATTCCAGCTATGTACTGGTCAGTCCATTCTCCTGATTCATCCCAACCTTGGTGATCTGAAGAAGAAATACCTTTCTTAAACATCAGCCATAAAATGTTTTGCGTAGTGTGGTATAATGGTTAAAGCTCTGAACTTGAGTCAAGAAGACTTGCATTCAATTTCTGCTGTAGATATTTGCTAGGAGTTGGACCCTATTATTTCTTTTCTCTGAGTTTCATTTTCTTTATCCATAAAGTGAGGGACCTAGATTCAGTGACATCTAAGGTTCCTTCCAACTATGGAGCGTTATCCATGCCTTCGCTACCTTCATTTATCCCTAAGTGCTCTGTGGAGCATGGACAAAAATTCATGTCCCTACTATATCCTAGAAGGACAATAAGCCACTTACCTAAAGAAACCCAATTGAAATACCTTGTGACAATGTTCTTGAATGTTAGTGTTCTTGAATGATGGAGTTGCTTCAAATATATAGTATACCAAACAACATAAGAACTGCTATTTGAATTGCCAGTTTTCCAGAAAAAGAGCAAACTCTGACTTGTGAACCTAGATATTTTAAATGAGAGATTGTTCTGTCTGTGCTAGGATACTTGATTCAGCTTGAGGGCAGGCTTAGTAGTTCACTACCCCCTATTGTCCAGTCACATAAGGGACACATCCAATTTTCATTCCATTACACTACCACAGGGGGCACTGACTATGGAGTCACATTACATTAACCCAAAGTTAATGAAGATATATGTTAAGAAGAAAGAAAACAGAAGACAACCCAGAAAAGGAGAAATGATTCCTCCTTTTACTTTGGCTTTTTAAAAAGCCATGTTTATGCACATTGGGCACATATTTCATTTCCCAACTGCGCAACAAGCTGCTGTTACCTCAACAGCCAAACTAACATTTCCCCAACTACACTGTTTCTGCTCATTTTGCTCATTTATTTCTGTGTGTGTTTTCAATGCCCTTGTGTACACTTGGCAACTAAATGCCAGCTCATCTCCCCATCCCACAGCCATATGCTATTCTGTGACAACAAAACCCATTCTCTTCCATAGGAAAAAAAATAAACTAATGCTCATTTTTCCAGGTGAGGGGAGTATTATACCCCAACAAGGGCCACCACCTGTGATTGAGAGAAAAGTACTTCCTACACCCTCTGGTTTATTATCTCAATGGTACCATAGTACTACCAATTGCATAAAAAAAAAACAATTCCAGTTTACTAAGAGTTCTATACCTGACAGATGACCTGAAGAAACTGTGTTTTGGTTGAGGTAGAGGTTGGGGCCTTTTTTCAGGAATCAGGAAATGCATTTTTTTTTAATGGAGAATGGGGGTAGGGTGTTAGGAAGGAAGAAAGATCAGTGTTGAAAAAACAAACAACAAAATTAAATTGATGGTGCTTTCACCAGGTAAGAGATGATGTCAGAGTCTATACAAAAAAATGTGAATTTACAAAAATCTCCAGGTTTCTTTGTATCACCCCAATGAAACATGTGAGAACAAGAAGTATGAATATACCATATTATTATCCAAAAAAGAGCAAAAAAAAAGAAGGCATATAGGTCAGTCAATCAATAAGCATTTATTAAGCCTTTCTGATATGCCAAATAGTGTTCTAAATTCTGAAGATACAAAAACACTGCCCTAAAGTAGGTCCACACTTTAATGCAAGAGACAATATACAAACAAGTATATATATATATATATATATATATATATATATATATATACACAAGGGTGTTGTTAGGTGAACAAAGAGCAAAGGCACTAGCAGTTAGTGGGAGGGAGAACTGGGACCAGGGAAAACCTATTGCAGAAGACTGAAGGTAGGTAGCCCAACAGAAAGCCTTAGGAACCCACATCATTGGGATTTGGGTCTCTTTAATTCAGTTAACCAGATAGATAAGAACACATGGCATGAAGTCAAAGTACAGCAATAAAAATGATTAAGGGGAAGGAGTGACTTAAGATGGCATACTAATTAATAATAATAAAATTTAAAACCATAGTGGAAAAACCACTCAAGAGGAAATAATCCAGTGTGAAGATGGATTACAAATGTGTGTGGCTCAGAAATGGTCTCATATTATTAACCCCAACACTGCTAAGGTTTGAACAACCCTGGTATTAGGAAAATCCTTATGTGGGGGGGAGTGGGGAAAGGATTTCTAGGATTCAGGGCTGGGAGAAGAGAACAATAGTAAGAGAAAATTGGTTTACTGCAGAAGTGTTATCCAAACTCCAACCTAAAATAAAAACACTATTGCAGATGTGGGAAATTTCCATGACAATTTAACGAATTAGCACCAATACAACTCCTTATGAATTTTAAATGTGTGTATATCATTGATCCAGAAATGCCTTCTTTCACCTAATTAAAGCTAAGCTTATTGCATTTCATGAAAGCCACCAAGACCAGAAAACAATGAAACATAAACTATGTTTATAATTTGCACAAAAAAAAGTATATTTTAGCATAGTAATTGACTCTAAGAGGTATTTTTCTGGGTCCTAAAATACAATGGTGAAATATGTTTAATTAAATAATTTGAAAAAGGACTGAGGACTCTATTCTGTGATAGTCTTGGTTGATTTAGGAATAAGGGTTTCCCATTCTAACTGAAATTCTGAGTGATTTGGGTATACATCTCTCTCCTTACTTTTCTAATGCTCACTCAAATGGTTTGATACAGACCCAAAAATTCAAATACAGCTAAATGTTATATTAGACCAAAAAATTAAATCTTCTCTAGCCATAAAATAGATTCTTATATAACCATGGTCTAGCCAGACTCTTTGATGTAGTATCAGCATGGCATAAAACTGAAATATGTGATTATATGTGTGTATATAAATATATAGTGTGTATATATGTATAGATACGTGTGTATGTGTGTGTTTGTCTATATATGTATGTGTATGTTTATATATGTATGAGCTGGATAAACAAGAAACAGACTATTTCATAAATAGTTCCATTATACATAATACAACATCATGCCACAAAAAAACCCACATAGGATGAAAAATGGAAGGCAGTTAGGTCCTATGTTGCTGCCATGTTCCCTAAATTATATTTACTCCTGGAGCAGACATCAGTATAGTTTGGATATTAGTAATATTTTTCTAATATAGGGCAGCTACATAGCACAGTGGACATAGTTCTAGCCTCAGACACTTAGTAGCTGTATGACCTTGAACAAATCACTTAACCTTCTTTGCCTCAGCTTCCTCATATGTAAAATGAGTTCGAGAAGGAAATATGGCAAACCGCTCCAGTATCTTTGCCAAGAAACCCCCAAATGAGGTCACTAATAGTCAGACAAGACTGAAAGAACTCAATAAGAAAACAGTAACATAGTATTATAGATTTACAACCAGATGGGAACTTAGAAGTCATTTAATAGCTAATAACAGGTAGCATTTATATAGAACTTTAAGATTAGCAAAGTACTTTATATTATCACATATGATCCTCCCAACATCCTTGGCTTGGTGTGCTTGCTTTTATTCAGTCATCTCAGTTATGTTCAACTCTGTGACCACATTCAGGGTTTTCTTGGCTGAAATACTTGAGTGACTTACTATTTCCTTTTCCAGCTTATTTTAGATATGAGGAAACTGCAGCAAAAAGGGTTGAGTGACTTACTCAGGGTCATAGAGCTAGTAAGTGTCTGAGGTTGGATTTGAACTCCAGAACTGCCATTCTATCCACTGCACCAACTAGTGTCCAACATCATTGGGAGGAAGGTGCTATTATTATTCCCATTTTGCAGATAATGAAACTGAAGCTGAGAGAGGCTAAATAATTTGCGTAGGGTCACATAGTTAATAAATATTTAAGGTACATTCTGAACTAAGGTGCTCCTAAAACCAATTCCAATACTATGAATCCACTGTTGCACTTATCAATCTCTGGTCCAAATCTTTCCCATTTTACCAATGAGGAAACCAAGCCCAGAGAGATGAACTAACTTGCCCAGAGTCACAAAAGTAGTAAGTAGCACAGATTGTGTTTCAGTAACATACCATTTGTCTCCAATCTAGCATATGTATTAATGTTTACAAAATCACTCCCAGCCAACTCTACAATAATTAGTATCATAATTGTAACAATATCTATCATTGATATAGAATTTTATAATTTGCAAATTGCTTTAAAATGTTATTTCATTTAAACCTTACAATAATCATGGGAAGTAGAAGTTATTATTACTCCAAATTTACGGATGAAAAAAAAAACTAACGCAGACAGAGGTTACATCATGCATGTGCATACATCAGATAACTAGGAAATAAGACAGCATTTGAACTCAGGTTTACCTGACTCTAAGTCTAGCACTCTATCCACTGAGCCACTTAGCTCAGAGAAGCAAACAGAAACTCTGACAGATTAAGTAAGTCTGTAGCTCATATCTGAAAAACTAAAACTGTCAGAGTTGACATTTAAACTAAGCCTCCTCAGCTATCTTTCCCCCACAAGACTGTCCTGATTGATGAAACATATGTATTATTTCCTACACAATTGACTGATGAGGCAAACAGTGACCAAGGAGCAGATGAACTGAAGAAATGTGGAAAACATATGATCAATTATATCTTTGGGTGAGCCAGTGTTCCCAGAATATTGATGAGTAGAGATCTTTAACTGGTCTAAGCTGTGCTAGCCAACCTGGGCCAAAAATCTTATATATTTTCATTTGGGCATTTAAATCTACCCTTCCTATAAGACACCCACCCATATGAAGGATCCACTGTTTCAGATGGCAAGCACAAGAAGGACAAATAGAATGCCATCTTGCCTTTTTAAGATGAAAGGCATCAGTTGTACTTTTGTCTCATTTAAGTGAAGAATGAGTTGTGAGTGCCATATGAGGGAATAGAGAGTGCACATTTCAGCAGTAAAAGACAGATGAAGGAAGGCCTCTGGTGAAGTGATCTAAGGCAGATTGAAAATAAATAATGAAAGATGGAAGGCTTATGTTTTTGAGTGGCTTGGAGACAGAATGTGTCAGAGTTGTAAAACCAAAGGATATAACCAAAAAGTAAAAGGAAGAAGGAGAGGTCCTCAGACACTTTAGAAGCCCAAATTGGTAATTAGGACCCCTACACAGCAAAGTTGCCCTCTATCTGCAAGCGAAAAAGGAATGAGAAGCCAACCAGATATAGCCATATTACTGAGGGCCATTGTGGTTAAGATGGTGATTTTAAAAGTCTTAGAGGATCCCAGTTCTTCCACAAACACCTCAGCTGAGATTTAAATGACATTGAAGATTAAAATGATCAAGACAACCGAAGAGAAACATCAATAAGAGATTCCAACTAGTCTACAACTCCCAAGAGGGTTACCACTATGATAGAGGAAACCATCAGGTAGAAGCTAGTACCTGAGAGTCCTGGAGACAATGAAACCCTTGGGATATATGAGGAGCAGTGATACAGAGTCCAATAGGTCACATAAAAGAAAGAGAAGGCCCAATGTGGTCGAAAGGTCGAAAACTAGGGCTCTTTTCAAAATAGCGACAAGAAACAGGGACAGTCTAATACTAACCCTGAAAGCAACAAGATTTCTGACATCTGACTAGGGCCTGACAGGGCCACAGCAGGAGATGGAGTCCTCTCCCAAATAGGGATTGTTCAAGAAGGAGACAGAAATAGGACCAAGTCCAACACCCAAATTGTACCACCAGGAAAGAAAAATAGCAGTAGGGACTGTGGCAGAGGGTGAGAACTATGTCTCAGCTACTCTACTAAAAAATTCCAACAAAAGCAATATCCAAAATAAAGAAAGGACAGAAAAAATAGGGTCTTCCCAACCCCTTCAAGAGTGTGGGAGAGAGAAAAACATTACCCTTGACACAAGTCTTAATCTAGGAATTAAGATAAAAGATTCTGGTAAACAGAAAAACAAATACATCAAAGAAAGCCATGGGTTAAGAAAAACACAAAAAGTTGACAACTCCGTGGCATAATGGATACATCACTGGACATAGAGTCAGAAAGACCTGAGTTAAAAATCTGCCTCAGACACTTATTAACTTTGTGACCCTAGTCAAGTCACTAAACTTGCCTGGTTCTCAATTTCTTCACCCATCAAATTAGGGAGCTGGACTTGATGGCCTCTGAAGATGCCTCCCATT
This sequence comes from Petaurus breviceps papuanus, assembly GCF_028583685.1. Taxonomy (NCBI): domain Eukaryota; kingdom Metazoa; phylum Chordata; class Mammalia; order Diprotodontia; family Petauridae; genus Petaurus; species Petaurus breviceps. The sequence goes on from NW_027186492.1 coordinate 19,013,337, forward strand.
CTAAATCTATGATTGTATGATCCCAAACAAACTCAGAAGAGTTTATCATTATAGAGATAATCGCTATAATATGTACAAGTAGAAATTTACAGAAAATAAAAACTTGCATGACTGGAAAAATGAAATAAAAGGTTAAAAAAGTTACAAATGAGTTTTTAGCTCTCAAGGAAAAAATAGAAAGAAAATAGCTTAAAACAAAAAATCTCCCCCAAGTTGTGAACTCTCAAAAAAAAAAAAACAATGGAACAAAGAGATTTTAATGATTCCATGAGAAAAAAAATGTAAACAAAATCACAAAACAAAAATTATAAAACACAAGAACACATGGATCTACTATCAAAACAACTAACCTGTAAAATGAGTCAGGGAAAGGTAATATAAAAATCATAGGATTATCTAGAAACTATATTCAAACCAAACTTGAATTTCAAGATAATTGTTCAGATCTATTAGAATCTGAGAGAGAAAAAAAAATATGAACATAGAAAGAATCCACCCATTACTTCCTAAAAACCTAAAAAGGGAAAAAACACAATAATGTCACAGACAACATTGTGATATATTGGTCAAAGTAAAAATGCTGTAAGAAGTTAAACAAAGTTTAAATTCCAAAAAATATTAATAAAGAGCACATAACACCATGCTGCAAATACTATGAAGGTACAAAAATACTAGAATAAAATAGTCCAAAAGAAAAAAAAATGAAAGAAAAGAAAAAAAGAAAGAAAGCTTACAACATAACTAACTTACCCTGCAAAATTGTAGGGGGAAAATGAATTTTTAAGACAAGAGAGACTTTTTTTTTAAAGCAATTGGGGTTAAATAACTTGCTCAAGGTTACATGGCCAGTTATTTCTGGGTGTGGTGGTAAGTATCAGAGACTGGATTCGATCCCAGGTCATCCCAACTCTGGGGCTGGTGCTCTTGCTCACTGTGCCACCTGGCCTCCCCTAACTAATTAGGGATAAGTAACTTGCTCAAGGTTACATGGCCAGATGTTTTTGGGTGGGTGTTAAGTGTCTGAGCCTAGATTCGATCCCAGGTCATCCGGACACTGGGGCCGGTGCTCTTACTCACTGTGCTACCTGGCTGCCCCCCCCCCTTTTTTTTGGACAAGAGAAGCTTTCAAACATCAATTGCAAATTATGAAAGGTATGGATTCAAATCAAGCTAGGAACATTTTTGTGAACTGATATAGTTTTAACATGAACAATTTATCCAATGATTAAGATAATGTTTAATTCAAAAACCATAAAAGAATTAACAAATCCCAGTTTCTAAATACTGAAGATAAATTGTCTTTCCATCTCTTGGTAGCAGAGTGATGAAATAGAAGTGCAGGATGAGACATCTATTCTCAGACATGACCAATTCATGAATTTGTTTTGCTTGACTATACTCATTATATTTTCACTTGTATTTTATTATAGGGCAGGGTTTTTATCTTAGGTGACATAAGGTGAGGAGTGGTTGGAAAGTAATAATAATGTAAAAAGAGAAGGAGACGAAGAAAGAAGGAGGAGGAGGAGGAGGAGAGGGAGGGGAAGGAGTGGGGGGAGGAAAGGAAAAAGGAGAAAAGGAGGAAGAGAATCCTTTTGTTGCTCATCAATTCTTCTCTTCTTCTTCCTTCTCCGTTTCCCGTCTTCTTGCTCCTTTTACTCTTCTTCTTTCTCTCCTACTTTGGTCACCTAATTCCATCCAAATTCATGAATTACTGCTCTGTTCTTAAAATGAAAATTTTAAGGAATATGTAATTCATATCCAGAAGTCTCTTAAAATTAGAGAATTAAAACAACTATAAATTTTTACTTCATAGCCTACAGATTTTTTTAATTAAAAACAGTCATAGTCAGTGTAAGTTATATATAGATGGGAAGAGTAAAAGTATTGTTTGTAGGTTTGTAAATTTCTCCAACTGTTCTAGATATCAATTTGAAATTTTTCAAGAAAAGTAATTAAAACATGTATATCCTTTGACATAATTGTCCCATTACTAGTTATATAACACCAGTAGGTCAAAGACAGAAACAAAAGTCTAAAATATAGCAAAATTTGCATAGCAACCCTTTTTTTGTGTCAGCAAAGAATGGAAAATAAAGCTGGTACTCAATTTTTCAAAAAGGGAGAATAACTGAGCAAATTAATAGATGAATCTAATGGAATTTTTTTTTTTCTAGAAGAAGCAACAAACATGGAAAATTCAAAGAACCATGGGAAGATTTATGATGCAGAGTGAAATAAATAGGAATGGACTAATAAAAACAGTGAGTAACAATGCAAATTAAAAGATCACCTAAAGGTGGTCAAACTCTGATAATCTTAAAAAATTAATAATGGTGCCCAAAACAGATAAGAAAATATATCTCTAGCTTCTTGAAAAAGGAGACTATTAGTAGAGAATGAAATATGCAATATCATATATGTATATAAGTACACAACATACCTGTGTATATGTGTACATATGTTTGTCTATTCACACATGCATGCATCATATCACTGCTTTATATGTGTGCTTATATAGATGCACATATATGTGTGCATATAAATATATGCATATACAGATATGCATAAATATATATACCCTGTATATGCATATACACAAACTATATATAGAGAAGCCTATGTATATAGATGGAAGGAAGGAAGGAAGGAAGGAAGGAAGGAAGGAAGGAAGGAAGGAAGGAAGGAAGGAAGGAAGGAAGGAAGGGAGGAAGGGAGGGAAGAAGGGAGGGAGGGAGGGAGGAGGGAAGGAGCAAAGGAAGGGAGGAAGGAAGAACATATTTATGTATGTATATATGGTACATAAAAGTATAGCTGTATACATGTGTATATATGTGTGTGTTCTCTCTAGCTAGTAAATATTTACTTTACATGCTGATAAATGTTTAATATATACATACTTTGAAATATACACATGTGTACATATATGTGCATGTTTAAATGTATGCATATAGGTACACACATACCTTTGTGTTATATAGGTGTATTATATGTTGTATGTATGTACATGTGTGTATATTATATTACATATATAAAATCACCAATATAGCATTCTTTTTTTAATCTGGAAAAGAGTGATAGGGAGAATAGGCAGTGAAAATGCCATGTTTATCAAATATTGACAAAAATTTAAATAATTTTGGGAGCTAGTAGAAGAGAGGAGGGGCACTTTGTTGTATTTTTGATAACTCAATAGAGCAAAGTCAATTGGTGGGGAGCAACAACTCATTTAAGGCTAATAGTTCTTGATGAACCTCAATTAAGTGTAGCCATGCATCTGGTTTAAAGATTCTCAGGGGAAGCAGTTTTCAAATAAGAGTATCAATTTTCACCATGAATCAATAAGAAAAGTATTATGAGTTTTAAAAAATAAAACATGGTTTTTTTTCTATGAACACAACATGACAGATGGATGTCTATCGACAGTAGAAATTTGGAAATCAAGAAGTGGGATTATTTAGCAAAAATGAAAAGATAAATTGGAAAAAAGGAAAATTCCCCTTAGATGTATATCCCATCTTTAGATGTTTCTTCCTAATATGTCCCTCTTATTTTTGGAGACCATGAGAAATGTCCCTGAGTGCAATGTTTAGGTGAAGAGAAACCAGAGAAAAAATTCCCACTAATTATCTTGGAGGTAAGATTTAGTAGCATTCCAGGAAGTTAGGATTCTGGATTTGTTACCTCAAGGAATATTGTGATTCCTTCTTTTTGTGAAAGAGGAAAAAATGGAAAAAAGAGGGAAGTGTTCCATATTTTTACACTGTATGTGCCCATGTCCCTTCACTACAACTAGATGAATGTTCAAAAACATAATTAAATATATAATTTATTCATTTTCCTCCTTAACCCTAGTCCATTATCCTGTCAAACAACTGGCATGATTTTGACATCTTTCCAGGCATCACAATATAGTAGAAAGAACAGAGGACTTGGTTACAAGAGACATTTTCCAATACTTTCTAGTTTCCTATCTCATCTCCAAAAAAGAGTGTACTAAAAGTGACAACTTGTTTATTAGCTTTCAATCAGAGATAGTGCTCACAACATTCCAGGAAAATGAAAATGATTTTACCTCTCTGAGCCTTGGTTTCTTCATCTATGAAATGGAAGTGATAATATTTGCACTCCATATCTGGCAATATTATTAAGAGGAAGGAATTTCATCTACCTTAAACGTCTATATAAATATGGGTTATAAATTATTAATGTCATTCTTCCAATGATTATGATTTATTATCTGAATATATATCAAGGGTATTAACCATAGTAAGTCATCACCCTATTTGGAAGTATCAGGTCCCTAGCTTGGAGTTCCTTTTTTATTTTCATGTTATTCACTAAATAGCCAATAAATTAAGTGACATCTATTTAATAGTGTCCACTGTTTCAGAAATAGCAATAGCTGCTGCATATGCCCAGATTGATTCCTTGTGACCCCCTGTTGAACCAGTAGTAGGATGGTGAACATAAGAAGGGTAATCCTTCTGTTCTAATGACCTCCAGATTTCTTCTGTATCCCCGGCATGCAGGCTAGCTAGCACTGGTGTAAGCACCATTTAAAGCCAATCAACTTGATCTGATGATGATTTATGCATTACTACTTGACATTAGTGGGAACAGGGAGAAAGACGTGTATCCTCTTCCCCTACTTTTATATATCCCTTTATTAATTTTCTGACCTTAACAGTACAAATTTCATACACAGAGTTCTATAATATTTTGCAAGTAATTACAAGTTTGGAAATTTTTATTATAAAGAATACACTTTGATGATTAAAAAAAATATGCTGACATTGAATCTGCAAAATTTCAGGCCTAGTTCTTCCATTTCCTAACTTTCTGAACTTGGTCTTACTGGGCCTAATTTTTTTTAACCTCTAAAATCATCCCTAAGGTCCCTTCTAGCTCTAACTTCTATTATCCTATCATCCTACCGTGTTGAGTAGCCCATCTACATTGTTTCTTGTCATGAAGCAGTATGATATACAAGGATACAAATAGCAAAGCAGATCTTGGTTTGAGTTTTGGCTCTGATATTTGCTGGCTATTTGACTTTGTACAAGTCATCAATTTATTTGAGTCACCTGTACAGTGATCTGTATAATGGAAATAATAAGATACTACTTTTCTCTCCTTCACCTGCCACATCCAATAAGCTGCTAAGTTTTGTCAGTGCTAGAGCATCCATTTTACACTCACAGGCCCACTATCTTAGTTTAAGGCCTCATCACCTTGAATTCTAAAAACAGTCTCCTAATTGAAAACCCCCAGCTGAAGTTTTTTCCCATGTCCAATCCTTTCATGACTCAGCCTCAAAATTGAAATTCTTAAAGCACAGGGAGTGATAACACTATTTACATTGAAATGTAAGCACCTTCAGGGAATTAATTTTTTTGCTTTTGCCTTTGCTTCTTTAGAAGTTTCTGTCACAAAGTGCAAACCCAATATGAGTCTATTGAATGGATGAATTGGGTTATTATTACGATATCCCCAGTGATAATATTTTGTAAACACTGAAGCAATTCACAAATGTAAGTGACTATTAATGAGATTAATGAAAAATCGAAGTTTAGAATTAAACAAGATCAGAAGGCATGAAGGAGTTATGATTTGCTTTTTAAGAGGAAATACCTGACTGATGAAAATACTGATCAAAGCATCCAAATAAAGCATTCTAAGTTATTGTTGTAGATATGGAAACTCAAGCACAGAGAGATGCCACATTTTGTTCAAAGTCACAAAGATGTTCATGGTAGAACTCATATTCTGAGTCCACTCTAGTTCTTCAAATGCTCATAAGGAGGTCTTTTTCCACTTTGCCACAGACTTCTTAGTGATTAGAGATAGTCACTCTGTTTTGAAGATACATGTTTTCTATCTCATTCCCAAGAGAATTAGAAGGAAATAAAAGTGGCAAGTAGCCCAGCCAGTTTTAACCCACAACATCCATTTCAAGGAGACTTATACTCAAAGTCTATTAAGGGAAACAGACTGTTGAAGCAAAAGGGTCTTTTATAAAAAAAAAAAAGGATCCATTCAAATTTTGGAGGATTACTGAAGAATTCAGTGTTTTTCAGAAATCCACCTTAGCTGATGCCTTAGCTAAATATAGGAGATAAAGCATCTGTGTATACCTATATAAGTAATCTCTGAACAGGTCACCTATGCATTCTGTTTACTTGACTTTAATGTGAAGACCAGGATACTGACTTGAAAACCTTACATCTGATGAAATTGCATAAAAGTCTTACAGAGATCAAGCAAGAGTGTGTGAGAAGAAATCTGATTTAAATAGGCCGCTGACTTATTTCTTAAAGTCCCATTGCTTTCAATTTTCAGTGATGATATGCTTCCCCACAGTCAATATACATCTCTTAATTTGTTTGCAAGAAAACTGGCCTCTTTTGCCTTCTCAAATCACACTTTGTAATCAACAGCTATGTTCTAAATGCAACTCAGAAATGTCTTTGGAAATCCAGGGCAATTTCAATAGGTTATTTTTAGCCTGGTATCCCTCTAGGAGCCTATTATTACTGTAGTGTAGCAGTAAATTATTTTTTCCTTTCCTCTTGCATCTACAAGCCACTTATTTGACTATCATAGATTTTTATTACCACAGGTCAGAATTTAAAGATAAGTGGTCATGTACTACAGATAGCTACTTATAAATAAAAACTCATCCTTTGTAGCTAAGTGAAAACATACTACATAACTCCTCTGATACCTTTTGTCATTTCAAACATGGTAGTTAATGAATCAAATATATATATATATATATATATATATATTTTTTTTTTATATAAATATAATTTACTATGTGCTAGACATTGTGGATGCAAAGTCAAAAATGAAATTGTTCCTACTTGCAAGGAGGGCATATTCTCTTGGAGGAAGCAACATGGCCACATTTAAAAAGAGACAAAATACCCCAATTGCCCTCCAAAAAAAAAAAGAGACAAAATAAGTACAAAATAAATATAAAGTCATTTCAATAGACAGTAATATAAGCTGTCAGGATCAGGAAGGAAAGAAACAAACATTTTTACAAATACCTACTATGTTTCAGAACTGGACTAACCACATTGTAAAAATCACCTCATTTGATCTTTACAATGATCCTAGAAGCTCAGTTTTGTCATTATTCACACTTTACAACTGAAGTTACTGAGGTTGTGGTTTGTCCAGGTTCACACAACTAGGAAAAGTATGAGGCCAGATTTAAACTCAGGTCTTCTTAACTCCTGTATCCACTGTACCACTTACTTGCCTCACTAGGGAAGGTCTCAAGTGGCAAGTGGCATTTAAGCTGAGCTTTAAAGGAAATGATGGATTCTCAGAGGTAGAAATGAGGATGAAATGTGTTCTAGATATAGGTAAGAGTTTTTTTTTAAAGACCTAGAAAAAGAGATGGAATATTGTGTGAGAGGAATATCAAGAAGAACCATTTTGCTGGAATGTAGTGTTCATGAAAAGTGGATAATAAATGATAAGATTGGAAAGATGGGTCAGAGACAAGTTGAACAGTTGAATTTAAATAACAAATAGAGGAGTTGTAGTTGAAATTAAATTCAACAGGATTGGAATTTTTTGAACAGGACTATGGCCTGTTCAGACCTGTAGTTTAGGAAAATCCCTTTGGCTACTATGTGGATAAAAGACTAGAGAGATGAAAGCCTTGAGACAAGAATATCAATTATGATGCTATTGCAGTGGTCTAGATTAGATGTGTTGAGAACAAGGATCAAGGTGGTAACTGTGTAAATGGAAAGAAGAAGACAGATGTGACACGCTTTGAGTTAAAATCAACCAGATTTTGCAAATGATTGTATATGTCGGCTGAGAGATAATGACAAGTGACTACAAAATTATGAACCTGAGTATCTAGTAGGATATTGGTGTCCTCCACTGAAACAGTAAAATTTGGAAGGGGGGAGTTTTGAAATGATCAGTTCTGTTTTGGACATGGTGCTATGGTGCTTTTGAGATATCTGTAGGTTATTCAGTTGGAAGCCTCCATTGGTTGGTGACATGTAACTGGAGTTCAGAAGAGGGAATAGGTTTGAATGTATAGATTTAAGAACCGTCTTAATGTAGATGATAATTGAACCCATAGAAGCTGATGAGGTCTATAATAAAATAAAAAGAAGGAAGAGACTATTGGACAGAGTCTTAGGTAATACTCATAGTTAAGGGGTATGATATTGATGATGATCCAGCAAAGGAAACTGGGAAGTTGTTGGCAGATAGGAATAGAACCAATAGAGAGTAGTGGAATGTCATTAAAACCTAGAAAGGAGAGAGTATCTAGGAAGGGTGAAGCCTCAAATGCTGCAGAGAAGTCAAGAAGTATTGTGTTGGAGAAAAATACACCAGATTTGAATATTGAGAGATCACAAGCAATAGAGTTAGGTGACATACTAAAGGCTATAGGACTATACTACTCACTGCCAGTCCCTTTGGAAATGCTTTTAATTTACCCATAGAGGAAAGTTTCATTATAAGATAATGAGGTAGGAGCAGGGACAGTGTGAAATGATTAAAGAATATTGTGAACAAAAAAACTATATGACTTTGCTTAAAACAATTTGTTCAATTGTGGATATAAATGGTCTGACAAATGGGCCTAAATATTTAAGGAATCTGACTGTTATTACTACACTAGGTAATATATGATCTTTAATGGACTATATAAATGCAACAGGTTGTAATAAAAAGAATCTTGGATCTGAATTGAGAAAACCTGCTTTGTATTACCGTTTGTCTTACCTCCTTTGTGACCTTGGGTAAGTCACTTTACTTTCCTCGGTATTAGTTTCCTCATTAGTAAAAGGAAACTTATTTTTTTTTTGCTTTTTTTTTCAAGGGTAATTAGGGTTAAGTGACTTGCCCAAGGTCACAAGGCTAGTTTTGTGTGTGTGTGTGTGTGTGTGTGTGTGTGTGTTAAGTGTTTGATTTCAACTCAGGTCCTCTTGACTCCAGGGCCGGTGATCTATTCACTGCCTCACCTACCCACCCCATGACTGACACTTACTTATTTTGAAGAGGAAACTACTCATTATGGTACCCTATTGTTTGAAGCTTGATATGAAATAAAATTGAATACCAATAGCTTATATAATATTTTAAAAGAAGATTTACTTAGGTATTGCAAAAGAAAGATACTTATGATGAAATTCTGAGTTGATTCAGCTGAGTAAACTCTCTTGCCTCAGTTGTCCATTATACACTACTAAGCATCAAAGAGCCTGTGAAGATTTTTGTGGTTATTTTGTACTCTAATGACTAGAAAATTATGTCAACAGGATGAGCCTTAGATCTCTCAGTGAGTAGTTAATATAGTCTCAAAGGCAGTTACAGTAGTTACAAAATCTTTTAAGAAAAAAAAAAGCACAGCTTAACTTGGGGGGGGGGAAGGGAGAAGTTGAGGGGAGGAGTGTCCTTCCTATTAAAACACTACATAATATATAATGTCCCTTTCAACTCTAAATACTGATATTTTGACAAATAGTACTAAAAGGTATCTTTTTAAAAGACTAACAGAATCAGTAAGCTTTTAGCCTAACTGATCCAAAAATATGAAGAAAATTTAATTACTGAAACAAAAAATGAACAACAAAAATTCAGAGCAGAGAAGAAATGCAAAGAATTATGAAAACCTACTATATGCATTATATGTTGTATGATAGTATAATTAAAAATTAATAATTACATACAAAGTTTTTTAATCCAAATTAATGAATATAGGCTAGAAATCTTAAACAACTCAACCTCATAAATTGAAATTAAATTCAACATAAGGAATAAGGAAAAAATCTTTGGACCAGATAAATTTATGGGTACATTTTATTAAGAAATGAAGGAGTTATTAAAGCCTATGCTTCACAAATTATTCTTAAAATTAAGAAAGTAAATGTTCTACCAAACTTTTAAAATTTAAATAATATTTATGCATAATTATATATCAAGAAACTTTTTAGCATTCATTTTACAAGATTTTGAGTTCCAAGTTTTCTTCCTCCAACCCCTCCCCTCTTCTGAAAATGATAGGCAGTTTGATATAGTTTATACATATGCTATCATGTAAAATATATTTCCATATTTGTCACAGGTGTGGAAGAAGAAACAGATCAAAAGGAAATATAACCATGAAAAAGAATAAAGTGAGTGAAAAAAATGTTTCGATCTGCATTCTGAGTCCATCAGCTCTTTACTTGGACATGGGTAGCTTTTTCTTCATGAGTCCTTTGTACTTGTCTTGGATCATTGTATTGCTGAGAAGAGCTGAGTCCTTCATCGCTGATCATCACATGATGTTGCTGATACTGAGTACTATGTTTTTTCTGCTTCTGCTCATTTCAATTTACAACAGTCTTTACAAGCTTTTCCAGGTTTTCCTTAAATCTGCCTTTTCATCATTTCTTATAGCACAAAAGTATCTCATTATATTCAAATACCACAGCTTGTTCAGTCATTCTCCAGTTGATGAGAATCCCCTCAATTTCCAACATTTTTTCCAAAAGTACTGCTATAAGTATTTTTTACACATATAGGTCTGATGAGATACGAGCTCTAGGAACCCGCTTGAGCTCTCCTTGAGTCTTTGAGGTATAAGCTCTGGGAACGCCCATTGAACTCTGATTAAATCATCCTATTTGAATGACCAAACACAGACTTTACTCTGTATCTAATACAAGTGAACTTTTAATAAACTTTACTTTTCTTTGACTGAGAGAAGACTTGAGTGAAATTTATTTGGCAGGACCCAGAATGTTGGTATTTTGGGGTCTCCAGAGCAACCCTAACCCTCTTTATGGGTAACCTCTTCATTTTTATGGTTTTCTGATACCAGAAATACTATTAATCTCAAGCTCCTCATCAGCCAGGACCGGAAGGTACATAAGCCTCTCTTTCGTTAGTACATTGGAAGTGCAGTTTTTTTCTTGTTGTTTTGTTTGTTTTGTGGAGTTTTTTGTGGGGATTTTTGGGGGGCCTGACCTCTCAGGTCCCATTAGGTCAGACAGCTTGGAGGCTGTTTGTGCTCAGCCTGACCTCATGTTCTTGGTCCTTTTTGGTCATTTTGGAGAGCATGAACCTGAAGAATGGAGGACAAGGACAGATGCCCCATCTGGAAGTGTAAGCCAGATTCTTTTAATTCTCTCTGCTCTAGGGAACTGGGAAAAGTTCAGGTACTTTTTTGTGTTTTTTTTTGTTTGTTTGTTTTTGTGTTTCAAATCTTACTCTCAAACCTTCCTTTACTGAGAAAGGGACCTCCAGGCCCTATGCCTGTAGCTCCTGAAAGTTCGCCTTTGGGTTGTCTTTTACAACATTGGAAAAAATTTAGTTCCTCTGGAGACCTTAAAAAGGAAAAGTTGGTATTTTTTTGCAACACTATTTGGCCTAGACGTGGCCTAGAAGACCATGAATTGTGGCCTGTTTTGGGGACTTTAAAAGAGAATACTCTCTTGCAGTTAAAATCATACTGTCACTGAGAAGGAAGATGGATAGAAATTGTCTACTTAATGGCTTTCGTTGAACTTTCTCAGAACAAGGTTCTCAGGGAAGACTGTGAGATGCTTGAAGCTAGAGCCCCTCCAAAGAGGGGCATGGGGATCAATTAAATGATGCCTTTCCTATGGCTTCGGCGTCAGCCTCTCCCTTGTCCAGGAACTCCTGCTCAGGTTACTGAGGCAGCTCCCCCAGCCCCTTCTGCTGTACCCCAACCCTTTTCTCCTTGGTTCCCTTCCCTTTTCCTCTAGCCCAACACCTCTCATTTCCTGCCTCCTACACCATCCATATCTCCTACCCTGCATCTTCCAGCACAGGCCCCTCCCTCCTCAGGGACCCCTGCTCAGGTCCCAGCCACTGGTCTTGCTGAAGTGCTTCCCTCTGTGACTCCTCCCCCTGAGGCAACACCCACTCAGACCTCAGGCCCTACCCCTGAGGCAGTCATAAAGATATCTCCTCTTCTGACCCCTTCCCCTTCTCAAGTGCCAGCTGAACTTCCCCCTTGCCAGCCAGATCCCCCAGTCTTGCAGTCTAATACAGTTCTGCCAGCACCCACCAGTCACTCTTTTACAGGAAGTGGGACATCCATTCTACCTTCCCTCTGTCCCCACACCACCTTCAGGGCTTTTTCTTTTAAGGGAAGCAGCTATCTCGTAGGGTGGGACAACTAGAGTGCATGTCCCATTCTCCACTTCAGATCTCGGTCGAATTAAAGAAAAGTTGGGTAAATTATCCCAAAACGCAACAAGTTTACTGACAGCTTTCAGGACTTATGCCTGCAATTTGAGCTTTCTTGGGGTGATTTGAATATCCTCTTCTCTACCTGTTGTTCCACTGAGGAGAAGAGGAGAATCTGGAAACAAGCCCAAAAATCTGGGGATCGTTTGGCTGGCCATGACCCCAGAAAATACCCCCAGGAACACCTGCTGTTCCCACTAAGGATGGGATTATCATATCCAGGAAGATAGGGAGAACAGAGACTATATGGTACTTTGCCTGTTAGAAGGCCTAAGAACTGCATTTCAAAAGCAAGAAATTATCAGAAAGAGAAATTTCTCAGACAAACCAAGAAAACCCCACCCTTTTCCTAGATAGACTCATAGAATCTATTTAAAGGTATACAAATTTAGATCCTGACTCTATAGAAGGGGCAGCAATCCCTAACGTGTATTTTATTATTCAATCTTCCCAAGATATTAGGAGGAAACTGGAGAAATTGGCAATGGGACCCCAAACACCACAGGCGCAATTACTGGAGATAGCCTTTGGAGTCCTTAATAACAGAGACCTGATTGCAGCCGAGGAGAAAGAATGCAGGGAACGAACCAGAGACAGAGAACATGCTTGATTCTTGGCGGCTGCAATGGCCAGGAAAAGCCCCTCCAGGGGACCCCTTTGGAGGAAGCCCAGTCACTTGGGCAGGGGAAAACCTGCTTTCAATGACACAAGGAGGGTCACTGGTCCAAGGAATGCCCCTCCAGGCCAACCCCCCAGAGGGAGTCCCAGGAACCAATACCTCTAGAACTGTTCCCATCTGACCAGGAGGGACATTGGAGGAAGGATGGTCACCGAGGTAAAAGTGGTCCCCAGTACCCTGTCCTCCAATCTTCTCAAGACTCGGAATGATAGGGAAGCCTGGGGCTTGTCAGTGCTACCACCTTCTCCATTTCCCTTGCTGAACTCTGGGCAAGCATCAAGGCTGAAGGTAACATTACCCACTTTAATATGGCTAGGTTCTCTGCTCTAACCAATTGACTCTATCCTCCCCTTGACCAATCAGGTCAGGGGCATGGAAGGATAAAATACGGGATGTCTCCAGACATACCCAGTCTCCTGCCTACTTGAGGATCTGTTGTGTGAACACTCCTTCCTTATGCTCTCCTCCTATCCTGTCCCCTTGCTGGGAAAGGACCTGTTGGTGAAATTGGGAAGCCAGTTTTCTCTAGTTAAGCCTCCCAGATCTCCCCATGTTCCCTCAGAAGTGTGGGAGATAGTTGAGTCAGTAGTTGGGATCAGGAAATTCCTAGGTGAGCTACTTTTTTTTGTCTGACTCCTAGATCCTAAAGTGTCCCCCCATCATGGTCTACATCCATTTAAACCCAAGGCCTGGGAGGGTCTGCAATCATTAATTGCAACCCAAGGCCCAGACCACCAGGTGAAAGCTTTTGAGACTTTGAAAACTAAATTGACTACCACTGCATCTTTACCCAATCTAGGAAAAACCTTTTACTCTCTATGATGATGGAATGAGCGAACAGGCTTTGGAAGTTATTGTCTGTTTTCGAAAACTATTAGATTCTGTGCTGCTATTGCTTTCCATGTGCTAAATGGCCATGGAGCAATTTGGAAAGGAAAGGGATATCTGAAAGTGTTTTGGCCTTGTCATAGTGATCTTTAATTCCTACCCAGAAAATTGTCTTTTGTACCAGGGAGATTGTCTTTCCTCTTTTTTTTTTTTTTTTGGTGCCTGTTTGGTCTTCATTTCCTTAACCTCCTTGCTAGTTTTGTCTCTGCCAGGGTTCAAGCTGTCAACCTCTGGATGACAACTAAGGCTATGCAAATCTCCTACTGAACCCAAGTTCTCCAGACCACTGGACCTGGCATCATCCACATTCCAGAGTCTTGAATGTGAAGTCTGACCCCTTTGAACAGGACCCAGAGAGGCAGGGACAGCTCTATGCCCCTTGCCAGCAGGAAGCACTTTCAGAAGCTGAGACCTTTGCCCTTTACCCTGAAGGAATTTGGGTCCAATTTGTTTGAGGAGGGAATGATGAGATATGGGCCCTGGGAACCCCTTGAGCTCTCCTTGAATCTTTAAGGTAGAGGCTCTGGGATCCCCCCTTGAACTCTGATTAAATTGTCCTATTTGATGAGGTTTTTGCATGAGGCCATAAGCCTTACATTGTGGCTGGACCCAAACCTCTGTTACTAGACTTCCCACCCTTGAGCCTATCAAAATATCAATCTACCCTTGAACTGGCCTAGCCCACCATTTTCTATAGTCTCCAGGTAGCCTCCAGTAACTTCCCACCCTTAATCACTCGTTAACCTTCCCCAAACTCCTCCTCTAGACCACCTTTAAATTCCTCCAACAACCTTCTGTATATAAGACCCCATCTTATCTCCATGTGTGTGAGAG
>NW_027186492.1:19027993-19069997 GCF_028583685.1 Petaurus breviceps papuanus
TGAGAGCACCATAGAATGACTTAGCACAGACTTAACTCTGTGTCTAAAAGTTAACAAGTGAACTTTTAATAAGCTTTACTTTTCTTTGGCTGAGAGAAGACTTGAGTCTAATTCATTTGGAAGGACCCAGCATGTAGGTATTTTGGGGTCTCCAGAGCAACCCTAACCCTTTTTATCGGTAACCTCTTCAGGTCCTTTTCCCTTTTTATGATCTTTCTGGGATACAGATCTTGTAGTGATATTGCTTGACCAAAGGGTATGCATAGTTTGGTTGCCCTTTGGGCATAGCTCCAAATTGCTCTCCAGAGTGACTATATTCCTTCACACCTCCACCTACAATGCATTGGTGTCCCAACTTTCCCACATCCTCTCCAACATTTATCATTTTCCTTTTTTTGTCATTAGTCAATCTGATTGGTGTGAAGTGGCATTTCAGATTTGTATTAATTTGCATTTATCTAATCAAAAGTGATTTAGAGCATTTTTTCATATGCCTATAGATATCTTTGATTTCTTCATCTGAAGACTGCCTGTTCATATCTTTTGACCATTTATCAGTTGGGGAATGCTTTATATCCTCACCAATTTGACTTGGTTCTTGTTTTTGAGAAATGGTGCCTTTATCAGATGCACTGGCTCAAAGACTATTTCCCAGCTTTCTACTTTCCTTCTAATCATGGTTGCATTTGTTTTGTTCATACAAAAACTTTTAAATGTAATGTGATCAATATGATTGGAAATTAATCTCCAGTTGAACAGAGAGAAGACTTTGTGATTGACTAAATGAATGTACTTTCCAGAGGTGGAGTACTTGGACCTAAGTACTTTGTGATTGAATTAAGGATTTACTAAATTATTGAGTTACATATGGTGAATGCTGTATTTTGATTTTCTATGAATGTTTTGCCTTAATCTGTCACTGAATAAATGGAGTTTGCTATGCTCATAATCTAAACCTGGAATTTGCTTTTGCTTGGTATTACACCTGTCTCTTGTTTAGTCATGAATGCTTCCCATCCCCATAGATCTAACAGGTAGGCTATTCCTTGCTCTTCTAATTAGATTGTTTCATGGTCTATGGTGCCTTTTAACAAGATGTGAATTCCTTCCATATCTCTTTTAATTAGGTTTATTTTTGCTTTTATTTTATCTAAGATTTTTTTTTACTTCAACTGAAGCGTAATATATCCTGCTCCTGTCTCTTACTCTTGCTTTGTGTGTCTCTCTGCTTCAAGTGTGTTTCTTGTAAGCAACATATTGTACGATTCTAATTTTTTATGTACTCTGGTATGCTTACTTTTTTATGAGAAAATTGATCCCACTTGCATTCACAGTTATGATTATTACCTCTTTCCCTCCAACCTATTCTTCCTCCTGTTTGTCCTCTCTCTCCTTTCACCCCATCCTACCTCACCAGTATTTTGCTTCTGTCTACCCCTTCCCCTGTTCAGCCCTCCTTTATGTCAGTCTCCATCTCTATCATTCTTTACCTAATCTCCTCCCCTTCTACTTTCTTATTGGGTAAGATAGATTTTTATATTCATTTCATGCTTAATGTGTATATTATTCCATCATTGAGCCAATTCTGATTAGAGTAAGTTTCAAGTGATGCCCATCTTCCCCTCCACTAGAAAATGTCTTTCTTGCCTCTTCATATGAGATAATTTGCCCCATTCTACCTCACCCTTCCCTTCTGTACCCTCTGTACTCCTCTTTCTCATTCTTTAAATTTTTTTCTATGCATTTCTTCAAATTCACCTTATAAATGTATTATCTGTCTATGACTATCCCTTCTATCTGTACCTTTAGTGATACAATATTTAAGAGTTACAAATACCATCCATCTATGTAGGGATGTAAACAATTTAGCTCTATTGAATCTGTTATGTTTTATTTTCCCTTGTGACCTGCTTATGTTTCTCTTGCGTCCTGATACTGGAGGTCAAATTTTTGGTTTAGTTCTGATCTTCTCTTTATGAAGGTTTCAAATCCTTCTATTTTGTTGAATGACTTTTTTTTTCCTTTAGTGTATTATGCTTAATTTTGCTAGGTAAGTGATTCATAGTTGTAGTCCTCATTCCTGTGCCCTCTGGACTATTAGGTTCCATGACCTTTAATCCTTTAATGTGGAGGCTGCCAGGTTCTATGTGATCCTGATTGTGATTCCCCAATATTTGAACTGTTTCTTTCTGGCCAAATGTAGTATTTTTTTCCTTGACCTTATAGATCTGAAATTTGGCCATAATTTTGCTTGGGGTTTTTATTTTGGGATCTCTTTTCTGAGGTGATTGGTTAATCCTTCCAATGCCAATTTTGCCATCTGCTTCCAGCATACAGGGTCAGTTTTCCTTGATAGTTTCTTGAAAGATGCTGTGAAGATCCTCCTTTTGATTTTAGCTTTCTGGTATTCTAATTCTAATATTATCTCTCCTGGATCTATTTTCCAGGTTAGTTGTTTTTCCCATGAGGTATTTTACATTTTTTTCATTCTTTTGAATGTGTTTGACTGATTCATGATGTCTCATAGAGTCATTAGCTTCCACTTACTCAATTCTAACTTTTAATCTGCTTCTTCCTCAATTAGCTTTTGTACTTTCTTTTCCAGTTGTCCAATTATACTCTTTAAGGAGTTGTTTTCTTCAGTCAATTTTTTGTATCTCCTTTTCCAGTTGATAAAATATACCTTTTAAGCAATTTTCTAGACTGTTGACTCTTTTTTTTCATAATCATCTTACAGCACTCTCATTTCTTTTCCCATTTTTTCTATCTCTCAAATGATTTTCAAACTCCTTTTTGAGCTCTTCCATGAGATCTTTCTGTGCTTGAGACCACTTTCCATTTTTCTTTTGTATTTTGCCCATAGACTTTTTCCTTTTAAATTTGAGCTCTGTTCCCAGGGTGGCAGGGGCACTGTCTCTGGCTTCTTGTGCTAGCGGCTGCAGGGACTGGCTGTTTACCTGGTGCTACACTGATGTTTCTCTGAAGACCACAGGAACCCTCACATCTGGTGCTGACTAAGAGCATAGAGTGAGTGTTGACTGGTGCTGTAAGAAGCTGTAGAGCTCTGACAGTGTATCTGGTACTAGTGATGGTGTCTGGTATATGATGAGGCCAGGTGGGGTGTTTCAGTTTTTCCCTGAGGGCCCAATTAAGCATGTGGTAGTCTGGGCTCTAGAAGTTGCCTATTTACCCAGAGTTATGCTGAAGTGTAGCAGACTGGTGCTGGTTGAAAGCTGCCCATTTGCTTAGGCATATGTAGGGTAAGTATATACCTCTCTACCATGGGCTGTGCTGAAGCACATGGAGGTCTGGTTGCTGGAGGATACCTCTTTACCCAAGGCTATGCTGAAGCACATGCAGTTGTCAAAGCTGGAGTCTGCCAGTTCCCCTAGCTATAGTAAGCCACATGAGGGGTCCTTGTGTTTGTGTTTGCCTGCTCCACCACACTGGGATTCAGGGTTTCTCACTGGTTTGTTGAGGTTGGCTTTGTAGCTGTATTGTTGGGATGCTTCCCATCACTCCCCTTTTACCCAAGTAAGACAGACTTTTTTTTTTGCTGATCCTCCAAGGTTTTGGGTTAAAATATTGCTATACTCCATCTTTTTTGCTGTTTCTGCTGTTCTAGGACTTGTCTGGGGGCTCGATATTATGTTGTTTGCAGGTGAATATGGGAGAGTTTCAGTTTGTTACTGCTTACTCCACCATCTTGCCTCCCCAAACTCCCAAAATTTTTTTATGAAACAAATATTCTCCTAGTACTTAAGCAAGGAAAGGATAACAGAAATAAAGAGAAGTAGAGATCAATTTCAATAATTACAATTGATGCAATAAGTTTAAATAAAATCTCAGCAAAAAGGCAAGGGCAATATGACTCCTCTCCCAAAATCACTTATTTTGAAAACGTATTTATACAAGGGAGGAAGGAATGATTCAACAGAAAAAAAAAAAACATTCACTATATTGAGCATATTAAAAACAAACAAAACCCACACATGATTATATCAAAAGATGCAAAAAAGTGCTTTTAAAACATACAAAACATTTGTGCTCAGAATCCTGAAAACCTAGACATAAGACCATTATAATATCATTTAAAAAATTTCTAAAACCACAAGCTAATATAATTTGTAATAGAGAGAGAATAAATTCCTTTTGAATAAATAAAGAGATAAAACAAAGACACTTTCTCTTTTTGCCAATTTATTAGTGGTGTGGCACAGACCTAGAGTGCCTAAAATTGTGTCACACACATGGAAGAAGCAGCTCCCCTAGCATCTTCCATGTGGAAGAGGCCAATTTAGCTGATCTATGCATGTGTCAAACCTCTATTACACTATTATATAATAATGCAATATATTATACCATTCCATACCTTCTAATCATAGCAACAAGAAGGAAGGACAAGAAAGTTAAAGCATAAACATAGGAGAAGCAGAAAGAAGATTATTCTGATATGCATAAAACAATAATTTATTTAGAAAAGCAAAGATAATTAAACAAATGAATTGAAATAATCAATACCTTCACAAAAGTATCAAAATGTTTTAAAATAAATCCACAAAATTTTCAACCACTTTATATAAAAATAACAAAAACTAAGAAGAAGTGGTAGAAAGAAACTGCTTCAAAATTGCTACAAAATGCATTAAATATCTGGGACCTAATGTACAAAAATACTTTAAAGACATATAAATACAACCATACAAATACTCTTCATAGAAATGAAAGTAAGTTTAAATAATGGAGCCATATTCATTACTAATGGTTGAACTGTTTTAGGAAAAATTTTTAAAATGGCAATTCTTAAATTAATTTACATATTTAGTGCTGTGCCAATTAAACTACCCAGAGATGCTTTGTTGAGATAGACAAAATTATAACAAAATTAATTTGGAAGAACAAGAAAGCTCTAGAATATCATGAGAAGGAAAAAAAATACTAAAAATAAGGGATTAAGGGGACATAACATTTTCAGAAGTCATATTATAAAAGAAAACATTTCTTGTCAAAACTTAATTACTTACTAAAATAGAAAACAATTAAATACTCAGAAAAATAGAAAACTTTATCAGTGTGTCTGATAAGTAAAGAATTAAAAAAAAATCGACTCAATAATCCAGTGTGCAATAAACCCAAGGACAAAATCACTTGAGAAAAACTCCATATTTGGTAGAAAAACAGTACTCAAATAGCAAAATTAATTTATGTTCTTAAATATTTTAATATACTCTCTAAGGATGCATATCATACCTGCCCATGCTGTGGGAATGGTCCATGTACTCTCACAAGCCTATCATAGGGGTTCCTTCCAATGTGTTCAAGGACTTTCTCTACCATTGTGAGGGTTGTCAGTGATATCAGTGGAACACTTGCATCATCCACTCTGATAGCCCTTGCTTCTGCCACATGATGAGTCCTAATTCTCTTTCCATCATATGTTTCCTCGATGGGAATAAGTCAACAAACCTTTATTAATTATTTAATATGTGCCAGGGATAGTGCTAAATGTTGGCAAAACAAAGGAAGGAGTAAAGGATTTATAAAGGATGAAAAAATCCTTTACTTCTTTTAAGTTACTTATTTGATAAAGTTTATATTCAGATCAAGTCAATAACATTCCTCTCTATTGTTCTCTATTCACTTTCAATTCTTCAGAGATTGTGATATTCTATATCTTGTAGCCATGCTGATACTAAATATATAGGCCTTTGTTTATGGGAGAAAATTAGGCTCTTTAAAGGAGTGATACAATTTCCTAAAGTCAATTCATTCTGCTCTCCTGCTATTTAATTCGGACCCCCATTTATTGCCTATTTGCACTGCCTATTTCAGATATATGCACTGGTGTTCAAGATGTATAGGTTATTCATTCAACTGAGTCTGCACAGCAGACATTCTTCATCTACTTGTTGGGGTTTGTTTGTTTTTTTTTAATTTTACAGATTGGACTAAACTCTTTCAAGTGGCTACAGGTCTCTTCTAGTAGACTACTATGTTCCAAGGACTGATGGCAACCAGAACAATGTCATATACAAACAGGAGCATCTAGAGGATGTCACAATTCACAGGAAATCACTTTTTGACTTGACCTCTGCATTGAATCTCTAATATCTCCAATGTCTCTGCTGAATATATATTCTTTCTGTTTTATGACTTATCTGATGTTTTGTTCAGAGGGTCATGAAAGAGATTTGATCTCATCTCTCTTATAATATCTTTTAAACAGTCTTAAATGACTTTATTGTTTAAGTGAAAGAGATTCTTTAAGGTGAAATAATACAAATATATTTGTGTATATATACATATATATAAATGCATATATATATACACACACATATAAAATGCAAATATATAAATTTAAAAAATGAAAATATTCTCTACCAGTGGAAGAGATGCGATGCTCTCCTAAATAATATGTATAGTATCCCTTCCCCATCATAATAAATAGACAATAGAGGGACTCCTTTATTATCTATTTTTTTCAGAAAAAAACTTATTGACAGCAAAGATGTGACTGAGAAATAGAGCTTACAAAAGCCAGTCTATTCCTTATTAATTCCCTTATCAATGATGCCCTCAGTACATGTGTGTAAGATTTTCATAAACTTTTAAATTGATGGTAAACATAAAGATCAATCAGAACTAGTATTCTCTCAGTCATTTTTGGCATTAATAGTGTAATAATTATTATTGTTATGTTTTTACAATATAATTATTATATTTATATATAAAAATTAATAAAATAATAATTCTAAATAATGGGATTTTATGCTTTAAGTAGCCTCCTTCATATTCCTTTCTGAATAGTTCCTCCATCAAAACTCACAATTGTGTCACTTCCAAGATGCATTTTTGTAATGTAATGCCCAGCAAAAACAACTTCCCAAGGTTCAAAATACCAGCATAGGTGCTCTCCATTTTATTCAGTGACAAATTAAGAACAGAGAATATCAAAATATGACATCATTCAAAATACAGCATTTACTAAGTTTGATTAAATAATCTCCAAGTACTACCCCACCCCAAGACCTTACATTCATTCAATCAATTACAAAGTCCCTGTTCTAAATACTACTCCACCCCTAGGCTGTACCTTCATTTAGTCCATCACAAAACCCCTCTTCTCAAATGGAGATTAGTTTCCAACCATAAGTACATTCATTTGTTGAATCATAGAACACAAAAAAGGTCAAAAGTTCCCCACCCCTAGATCACAATTGAATGTACCCCAGAGTTACAACAAGTTTAAGCACAGCACTTAATACCCAAATGGAGGTCTTTTCTTCATCTTGACAGGAGGCAAGTTCTCAGCAATCTTTGTTCCTGGGGAGACAAAGCTTAGCAAGGCCACAAGATACATCGCCAGTCTCTTCATTAATTCATCCTCTGCTGCAGAATAGTGCTAGGACCCCCAAAAACATTAGCAAAACCCTCTCCCAGGATTTCTGTAAACATACAACAAGAAAATACTTCTTCAGGGCTTCTGAACCAAGAGAAAGGTTCCCAGACCCCTGCAACAAACAGCACTGTCCTTCACCAGTGGACAGTATTCACTCTCTGTCTGCAGGACAGTCTCAGTAGCTCTGAACCAAGAGAAAGGTTCCCAGACCCCTGCAGCAACAGCACTGTCCTTCACCAGTGGACAGTATTCACTCTCTGTCTTCAGGACAGTCTCAGGAGCTCTGAACCAACAGCCAAGTTCCAGGACTTCTTCAACAACAGGACTGTCTTTCACCAGTGGACAAATCTGGCAAAACAACATCAAAACAGACAAAGTAGCAGCAAAACAGCCATGTCTCCTCAGTCCTTGGCAGCTCCGGGGGCAGGTCTCAAAAGTCCTGGGCAATTCAAAGTAGCCCTCAGCAATCCTCTCAGTCTCTCTCTGCCTCCACGATGGTGCTGCTTCCAAAAAGTTCGTCGGCCTCTCTCTTGTGTCTCTCCAAATCCACGTCACCAGCTCCTCCCAGTTCAGGACTTTCTTTTCATGTCAACAAGTCCATCCCACAGGTGGGATTAACAAACTCTGGGTTTTAACACAATCAAACCAAAAACCAAGCCAATACAGGGAAATCTTTAAATGCCATTACTATTACAATTTTATATACAAACAATGTGTGTACATTGTCTCATCTAACTACTATTACCACCTTTGCTCTCTTTAATTCCATTTCTGGTTCTTTTAAAGGCACTTCCAGGATTAGGGTTCAAATATTGTGACTCCTTTCATTTCAAAGGGAAAAATAGTTTTGTTGTTGCTGTTTTTTAATGAGGATATTTTTTGCTTTTTCTTGCATTTGTTTTGTCTCTTCCACATTCATCTGTAAGCAAACTTGGAATGTGTTTGCTTAGATTCATTTCTAACTGAACTTTCCTCTAAATAGTTCTAACTTCTACTGCTTTCCCCTCCTTTCTGAGATATTACTCATAAACTATGATCACTTTATTGTTTAAGATTTTAAAATAAGTTTATATTCTAAACTCATGGTGTCTCTCAGTTTTATTGCTTCTTAGCAAATAAGTCAAGTGTTTTCAAACCAAGGTACTTCTTAGGTTCTTTTGGTTTCTTTTTATGAGAGGTGATTTATATTGGTCAACTTTTCCTGTAAAATTATGATAATTAGTTTGTATGTCCTTTTTTTGCATCTATTACCAATTTTTCATTATCAATAATTGGTTGAAATAGGTTAAGATTTAATTGTTCCTATTGAACATCACCTTTGTTCTCATTTTGTACTAATTTTATCTTTGATCTAAGTAGTAGTCTGACTGCACACAGGCATCTTATTCAGAATAGATTCTGCATTAGTTATTTGTCACTTTCCATATTTTAAAATGTAATAAATTTCAATTTTTAGAAGGGTATTCTGCTTTCCATGTTCAACACCTACCGATTCTTTCCTAGAATAAAGTAGTCACGACATAGAGGTATGATTCTCTAAAGCAGCCTAATGATCTTTGATCTAATCCAATTTTTATTCTCAACCCATGTTTGCCAATACATTCCTTACCATCTTTAGTCATTATTTCTTTGACAACAAAGTGTGCATGTGTTAAAGTATATATTAAATTAATTTGGAAATTCTTCAAAGAATCCCCTTCCCTCTACATCCTCTACCAGATATGGTAGTACATTAGCTTCTTGGTGGTCTTTCTTGCAAAAAATTTTCACAGGCAATACAATGCTAGATGGTCAAATGACATGATGCTTCTTATTACCTTGAATGCTCAATAAAACCAACTCCATCAGTTTTTTTTTTTTATTTGCCTGTTAAGTACTGATGAGACATCCTTCCATTTAGCTGTAAATCCCCTTTTTTTCCTTGTTTCATTTATAGTGTGAATGTTAAGATTTAAAATATTGGGATTCTCCAGCAATATGAGTAGTATGTGTGCTTATATTAGACAGTAGACAAGCATCTTGTATTTAGAATACCAACTCACAAAGTTAAAGTTTATAAACTGTCTCAAAACTGTGTAATACCTATCAACCTTCTGTCCAACTCCATAATGTACATTTTTTTTCCTGCAATTCAGCCACTATTGCTATAAAAGTGGAAGGAGATCATGAGGTACTGAAGGCAATGCTGTATTTTTTCTTTGGTTCAAGGTTTGCTATGGTGGAAGAATTAATCTTTAAGTAGCTCTCACCCCTTTTATTGGTGATGAGTCACTCTGTAGTTATGGAGCTGATGCTCAGAAAGTTGAAGTGATACATCCTTACGATAATACTAGAAGGCTTGTAATACCAAAAAGATGGGTCATTGTTTTGCGTACAAGTATATCAGTTTCCCAAAGGCAATCCATCCCACTTTTCTTCCTTCTTTCCAAATTTGAGCCAAATTTATTGTTCATTCATAGTCCGTGGCTAAAATCTATGTAAAGATAGACCAGTTTTGTGGGTTATCCATGAAAACATATGTCACAGTTTGGACAAGTAGTGGTGATTAATATCACAATATTTGTTTACCAGTTGAAGTTAAAGTACCATGCAGTAATGGCAGTAATAAAAATAATTTAAATATTTAAAGAATATGTGAATTTATCAGTGTTGAAAACTCCCAATGTGGGAACTTCCTCCAATACAGATTGAAATCTTGTCTTTGATAAGCTCTGAAATATAAAAAGTCCAGGCAAACATAATCACTTTATGGCATGAACTATTTCATTTTTCTGTATCACCCGGGTATATCCCAATGCCAGGCATATGGTACATGCTTAATGAATAATCATTAAATAGTGATTTGACCTGACCAGAGTCATTTGACCTGACCTGACCAGATGATAAAGTCTTTCAATTTGTGCATAAGTTGGATATTTAAGTGAGGCAGAGTTGCAAGAAGTCATCAGGCTCACTCTCTTCCTCCAGCATCATCACAGTCCATTGACAGGACTGTTTCAAGATGTCTGGTGATGTTTCAAGATGTAGAGGATAACTTTGGTGTCTTCAATATCTAACCAAGCTCTAAGCATTCTATAGGACCTACTACAGTTGCCTTCATGGCCATTGGAACAAATTGTTCTCATCCACCCATTCCACCAGAGAAAGTCTTCATATTCTTGGGGTAGACACCATCCTAACTCACCAATGGGTTTGAGATTCCTTGATTACCCTCAACCTCTTTTAGCCCATCTGCTGAAATGGTTTGCCAGAGCATGGCCACTGGGGATGCTACAGCTTCTTGGAGCCACAGGTGAGAATTGGGTGGAATAGATAGACATCAAAGGTGGAAAGGAACCCTGAAAAGGGCTAGGCAGCCATCACACCAAAGATACTAGTCTTTCTGAACATACCCTACACCTCATTATAAAGTATCAGAGTCTCTCTGACTCCATGCCAGAAATTTGTCCACAATGTTAACCTACTTGTTATAGCATTGACAGGATTTAAAAAAAGAATAGAACAACCTACCACAAGCAGGAAAAAAGTTAAATGATCTCATATCTCTTTACTAGATGGAATTCTGGGAGAAAAAGTCTTCAGAGTAAAATGATTTTTGTAATCCTATCCTACCCATCGAATCCTTAGGTGAAAAGCAAATCCTCCAAATAAAAAGTTAGGATACACTTGAATCCTAGATGCTCAGAAGGGCTCTAGACCTTGCTCAGATGCTTTCTGAATTCTTCACATCACATATGCATATCTACTAGTAGTTGGGTACTTTTTTTTTCAATTAAAGGGTATACTAATATTGAAAAGAACTCTGCGACTCACTTATACACTGAGGTCAGACTATGTGAGGAAGAGAATGACTAAGAATGATCAAACAAGATTTACTCTCTTCCTTCTTCAAAAGATAAATGATAAGACCTTTCATTTCTCCTTCTCACATAAGCTTTCTTTGTATAAAATAAAACAGTCCATTGAGTGAACTGACATGCTTTGCTCATTTTATAAATGCAAATATGCCCTTTAATTTTATTTAAATATGAAACCTTTTTAATGTGGGCATATTCTTACATGAATTGCAGATTTGAAACAAATTTGTAGCATTTCCCATGTCAACAAAAGTTACACCAATTTACATTAAAATTTGCTAAAATAGGGGCGGCCAGGTAGCACAGCGAGTAAGAGCACCATCCCCAGTGTCGGGATGACCTGGGAATTGAATCCTGGGCTCAGATACTTAGCACCACACCCAGAAATAACTGGCCGTGTAACCTTGAGCAAGTTACTTAACCCCAATTGCTTAAAAAAAAAACTTGCTAAAATATAACCAATTATATTTAGTAATCAACCAATATCCATGTGGGGATAACATAATCTCATCATATTGCAAAATTTATTATCTGTATAAAATTATATAACAAATTTTGACTATAGTTACAAGAATTCACATTTTAAACCAGTCAATCTGACTATAGCAAACCATACTGTATGGGAAAGGTAAAAGTGTGGTTTCTCAGAGACTGTCTGCTAAAGTAAGTAAGTCCTTAGGTCTTAGGCCTAAGTTTTCATTTTTTTTTTTAAATTAGAAATTATGTGACTTTGAAACTTTAGAAATCTTTCTGTATAGTTGCTCTATTCTAGTCAGTCCTTCTCACCCAGCTTACCATGAAAGAGTTAAATTTCTATAGAACTGCAAGAATTGCTGAACAAGACTACTGATAAGGGAGAACAGGCAGTAACCTTGGAAAAGAAGCTCAGTCCTTGGTTCCCAGACAAAAACTCATAGATAATACTAAAAATAATGAAGAATGGAAGGAGCTGGCAGCAGCAGGTGGATTTGACCAATCAAGGGACAGACAGTAGCCTTGGGACCCTCAAGTCCAGATAAGAATGTATCAAGGGTAGACTGAAAGGAGGGGTCCAGTATTCTGAGGTTGTAATACACTGACGTAATGTACCTAATGTATTATGTAACAAGATTAGAGCCTCATTAGTAATAATTATGTTAATATTCATAACCCTTGCTTATTTAACCCAGCTTTAGCTTATGTACGGCGGCCTCCTCTATCTCAGTGCTGTCCCAGAGACTGGACTGCCTGCTTTTCGCGAGATTCTAATAAATCTTTCTACCTTTACTTTAAGAGGTCTCCGAGTAGTCAATTTGGGTTAGGGTTTCCATATGCCACACAATACATTAGGTTAAGTTTGTCTGTTTTTGGAAGTTAGAGGGAAATCAAGTAAATTCAACCAATAAAACCTCCAATTCCAGTTTTTTCCAATTATGTTCCTTAACAAACATCTTAACCAAATTTCAGTTCTACTCATTTGTCCTAGCATTGGGCCTAAATTCATCTTCATCCTCTCACAGTCAACTTTAATTAATTTCCTAGTATTTCCTCCTTCCATTCTCCTTTTATTCAGGAGTATGTTGATAAATGTTTAATGAGTTCTTTGAAAATTAAAAAAAAACCCTCTCACACTGTACTTTTAAGATTAATCAACATTATTAACACATTCTCCATTACTTTCTCAAATCTACATAATCAACAAAATAAAGCTGATTTGTATCATTAGCCAATTTCTAAGGTATAGCTCACTCTAAAAATTTAACAATTGACTCTCATGAACTAGTATGAGTTGATCCTGCTTGTATCCCAATTCTCTCCTGTATATTCCTTCTGAGCTGACAATGACAAAGACTTTGTGTTGCTTGATTTTTTTCAGTTCTTTTCTCTGGATATTATTCTAATCGATTTTGTGCTCTTTGGCACTATTTAACTTCAAATGGACAAAAAAAGCCATCAAAAAACATCGGGTAGGACTTCAGAGATCATCAGGTCCAACTTATACCTGTACAAGCATCTACTCTACAACACCCATGTCAAATGATTGTCTTGTCTCTGCCTAAAGACCTCTAGTAATGAGAAACTTACAGCTTATTAAGGCAGTTTATCACACTTTTGGAGAGCCTTAGTGGTTACCTAGTTTCAATTTACATAAGCCTTGAATGTACTTCTCTACAAATTCATCCCATTACTCTTAGTGCTAAAACCTATTTGCTATAGAAAGGAAAGAAAAGGTTAGGGTAGAGCCAAAGAAGGGGAAGGGAAGCATCAGTGAAGATGCTGTGAAGTTTTAAATAGATGGGTCTCTGTTTGACCTATATGTAACTTACAGAAGATGAAAGACCTCTGCCCTGCCCAATAACTATACTGATTTAAAGAGACACAGGAAAAAATAAATGACAATACATGAATAGTTTCTAAAAAGAAAATGCTCCAATATTGTAATAAAATAATAGATACATTATTTAACCATAGGAAGGAAGAAGTATCTTCCCCAAATTATAGCAATACCTTTTAAATTTTTGCAAGAAAATTATTTTCCCTATATCTCTTCCCCTCATAAAACCCTCCATTGCAAAAAAGAAAAAAAAATGATTAAGCAAAACAAGTTTGTCAGCATACATATCAGCATCTATGTTCTCTCTACCTAAGAGGAAGGATTTGGATTTTTTTCATCTGTCTCTGTAACCAGTATTGGCCATTGCATTTATTCTGAGGTCAGCTGTTTTTAGAGTTGTTATCATTTATATTACCATAGTCATTGTGAATGCTTTTTATTATGGTTGTTCAGCTTTCTTTACTCTTCATCAATTCATGAATTTTCCTATTTTTTTCTGTATTCCTTATATCTGTTTTTGCTTACAGTGCAATAAAATTTGATTACATATGAATATCATATTTTGTTCACCTTTCACTAACCAATGGAAACATACTTTGTTTCTAATTTCTTGCTCTTGCAAAGAGTGCTACTATGAATATATTAATATAATATTCTGTCTGTCTTCCTTCAGGAACATGTATAGTAGTAACATTACTCACTGGGCCAGTAATTATGAATTTCAGCCACCTTTCACTAGGAGAGTTCTAAATTGTTACAATTCAATTAATTCATATTTCTATCAATGGTGTTAGTGTACCTTGTCATCTTATCACCCCTCCAAAACCATTTTCATCTTTTGCCCTCTTGGGCATATTGATGGGTATGAATTATTTCAATTTGCATTTCTCTTATCACTAGTGATTTGGAGCATTTTCCATATTTTTATTTTTGTTTTTTTGCAATTTGCAATTCTTCTTTTGGAAAGAAGTTCTTATCTTTTATCTTTTGGTGACTGATTTTAAGTCATATGTTTGTGCCAGTTCCCTCTTTGACCTAGTTTTAGACTCAGCCAGAATGTTAGATACAAATATCTTTTTTTTTTTTTGCTTGTCTGACAGTTTGTCTTATTCCAATCACTTTAATTTTGCTCATGCAGGAGCTTTTGAATTTGTCTGTTATTGTCTATTCTGTCCTTTGCACTTGTGATTATCCTTTTGTTTTGGTTATGCAAATTTTCCCTAACTGCAGTTTTGAAAGAAACCTCCTTTTTTCCCACCCATTAGTCCTAGGAAAGTGTACTTCTGAATTGCTTGAGAAAGATGATTTTGTGGACCCTTTGTTTAAAAAATCTCTAGTAGAGGAGGCACCAGAGAACCTATCTTGGCATTATTCCAAAGTACTTGGGAAGCACTTTCTCACATTTACTCAGACTCCCTGTGTGAAATTTCATGTCACTCTCTTTTGACCAATCTTCAACTGAAATAGAGAATGGCTGTGGACCATCCCCTTATCTTTATATCATCTAGTGCCTTAGATCCTGTTTAGTGATATGCATATGCTATCTGTGCAAGTACTTGATTTTAAACCTGAATTACACAAAATAAGCAATCTAACAACAAAATTCATGGGACTCCTCCCCGCTAAATATCTCAAAAGGATTTTAAAATCCTGTTCACACTGTCCCTCAACACACACACACACACACATGCACGCGCGTGCACACACACACACACACGGCCAGAATGTATTATACAGTCCAAGGTCACACAGTATATTGTGAGAGGCAGTAGGAATCAAACCTAGGACTTCCAGCCTCCTGTTCTAACTGCTTGAATGCTCACGCTGTCATTAAAGTTCTTTTCCATTCAGGTGAGACACAATCCTATGGGACTCATTCCCCTTTTGTGCAGTGTGCTAGACTGTGCCATACATTTCTATTGGCCCTATTGATTAGGCATCTGCTTCTTCTGCAGTGATGGTTTGCTCTTGTGGAACCGTGTTTAGCAGCTGTTCCAGTTCAGATGAGTGTTGACAGGATAAAAATTAAATTAACACCCAATAATATTTTAACACCTGGTCCAACAACTGCAATGTCACTGAAGTTCACCTTTTAGAAATTGCTTTAGGAGTTAATTCATCCTTCCTTTAACATTGACCTGAAGAGACACTCTGATATTTTTGCCACAAAGATTGTCTCCCTCAATGGTCCAGCTGCCATTTCCATGAGCCTTCTTCCTGACCCACATTCAGTGAATCCATGGGTATTACTAGAAAATAGTAGAATTTCCCTATAGGAAACAGTGAAACCCTATTGGTTACAGCTAAAGATAGAGTAGGAAGGAAGCTCTAATTATAAGGGAAGTATGATTCAATGTACTTCAAGGCTGACTCAGAGGCAGTCTTGCAAATAGCCATTTTTTTCCCCGGGATATGTTAGCAAAATGTACACTAGACAAGTTCTAAGAAATGTGAATTTCACCTACTTGTGTTCTTCCTATTATTTGATGGGCTCGTTTAAAAGGAATTGGTGAAGAAGCAATTTAGGCAAACATTTATGCAAATTATTCTTCGAATAACTAGGCCTTTGATATGATATTCAATTCAGCAGACGTTTCCGGAGGACATACAATGTACAGAGCATTGTATTAGATACCAGGGTTATTGATAAATTAGACACAATCTTAGCCCACAATAGAAATAGCCATAATCCAAAACAGATGATAAAAATGCCTATAGAAAGTATAAAAAAGAAATGTTTGCATTTACTTAGAAAGGAAGCTGCTAGAATAAAACTTCAGAAGGATTCATCAAGAATAAACCTTGTCAAAATAACTGTATTTCCCCTTTTTTTGACAGGTTTACTCAACTGCTCTATTAGGAGAAAATCATAGATGTATTACACCTGGAACTCAGTGAGGCTTTTGACAAAATGTGTTTTTAATGTTGATGTGGACAAAGCAGAAGCATGATACTGTGGAATTAGAAGAATGGGGTTCAAATCCTGAGTCTGTCTCTTGTTACATAAGACAAATCACTTAATTTATTTGGGCCTCAGTTTTCCTACCTGTAGAATGAGGAGGAGTGGTGACCTAGATGGCCTCTAGTGTCTCAACTAGCTATAGAACTATGATCCTATGATAGATATGAGCTGGAGAATAGATAGCATGATCAATAATTTGTTGTTAACCAAAGAGTAGTGCTTAATGAATTGATATAAAAATAGAGAGACATCACAAATAGGGTACCATAAGGCTCTTGCTTCCACTCTCTTCTCTCCAAAATTTTAATCAATCATTTGAATGAAGATCAAATATGTCATAATTATTCAATTTGGGGTACCATAGAAGAAGAGATAGTACATTATATCAGTACATAAAATCAGGATAAAAATATTCACAAACCAGAAGAGTGGGACAAATTCTTAAAAAACGAAATTTAATAACAATAAATGGAAAGTATTACATGAGTTAAAAACTACTTGCATTGCTAATATATGGTTGGTGGAATTGTGACCTAACTTTTCTGGAAAACTATTTGTGCATTTAAAAAAAAAACTTAATAAATTATGCATACCTTTTATCCAATAATCCCAATATGACAGGGTTTATGCTCTAAGAAAGTCTATTATTGAATGATATGCATATACACATATGTTATATGTATGTATATATAAATACACATCTCTATATACGTGTGTGTATTACCAGCCCTGTTTGTACCAGCCAAAAAAAAAAAATGGGAGAGGTAGAATAAATCATAATCATTGCCCAATGATTGGAAAATGGCTGAACAAATGGTATATGAGTAATCAAATATGATTACACTATAAAAATGAAATATAGGAATTCAGAGAAATATGGGAAGATCTGTAGGAAATAATGTCAAGTGAACAAAGTGGAATAAATGTATACTCAGATGGCATATAATTAATAGCCTCTGTTCTGTAGAACCAATAAAGAAACACTTTTGTCATCTAATTCAAGAGTGGGGGACTATGGATAACAACTGTGCCATATGCTCTCAGATATAGTTATTGTGTAATATGACTATATATAAATGTCTTTTTCCTTTTTTAACAAATTGATATATTTATTTTTAGTTTTCAACATTCACTTCCATAAGTTTTAAACTTTCTCTGCCTCCCTCCCCACCCCCCTCTCCAAGACAGCTTGCAATCCAACATAGGCTCTAAATATACATTCTTATTAAACATATTTTCACATTAGTCAAGTTGTATAGAAGAATTAGAACGTATGGAAATAACCATGAGCAAGAAAAAAAAGAGAGCAAATAGTTTGCCTCAATCTGCATTCAGACTCCATATTCATTTGTCTGGATGTAGATGGCATTTTCTGT
This sequence comes from Petaurus breviceps papuanus, assembly GCF_028583685.1. Lineage (NCBI taxonomy): Eukaryota > Metazoa > Chordata > Mammalia > Diprotodontia > Petauridae > Petaurus > Petaurus breviceps. Next base: position 19,045,902 of record NW_027186492.1, read on the forward strand.
CATGAGTTGTTTCAGGTTCTTGCATTGCTAAAAAGAGCTAAGTCTATCAAAATCAGTCATCTCAGAATGTAGCTATTATGGTTTTTCTTTTCTTTATTTTTTTATAAGAAATAGTTCAGTGGGAGTGGGACTTAAGGAAAATAAAGGAATGGTACAGCAGTAGATGCTTGACCAAAATCTATGACCAACATATTATCTCCCCCATTAGAGGGTAAGCTCTTTGAGATCTATGTCTTTGAGATCAAGGTGTATCTTGCTTTTTTTTTTCTTTGTATTCCCAGCACTGAGCAGAGTGCCTGTCACATAGTAAGTGCTCCTTCAATATTCTGTGTGTGTATGTGTGTTTCTCTGCTTCTGTCTCTCTGTCTCTCTTTTACCATTTCTCTCTCACCACCTCTTTTTCTATCTCTGTCTCTTTGTCCCTTTTCCCTGTCTCCGTATCTCTGCTTCTCTGTGTCCCTTTCTCTGTCTGTGTGTTTCTCTCTGTCCCTGTCTGTATATTTCTCCATCTCTCTCTCTCTCTCTCTCTCTCTCTCTCTCTCTCTCTCTCTCTCTCTCTCTCTCTCTCTCTCTCTCTCTCTCTCTCTCTCTCTCTCTCTCTCTCTCTCTCTCTCTCTCTCTCTCTCTCTCCATCTGTCTGTCTCTCTCGTTGTCTCTGTCTCTGTCTGTCTCTCTGTCTCTGTGTCTCTCTCTGTTTCTCTGTCTATCTCCCTGCCTCTCTCTGTCTCTGTCTTCTGTCTCTCTCTGTCTCTTTCTCTCTCTGTGTCTTTGTCTGTCTGTCTGTCTCTGTCTGTCTCTGTCTCTCTGCTCTGTGTTTTTCTCTCTCTGTGTCTCTCTGTCTCTATCTGTTTCTCCCTCTCTCTGTATCTTTCTCTCTCTGTATCTCTCTGTCTCTGTCTCTCTCTCTGTCTTTCCCTCCCTTCCCCTCTATGCAGCACTTAGTAACTGATTAGAGTGGGAGAGAGAAGTGTCAATTACATACTTGAACATGGGTAACTTGATAAATGCTGATGCCTTTGACAGAATTGGGAAAATAAGCAAGGATAACAGTTGTGGGGGGCTAGAGGCCATACTTTCAGTGATTCAGTTGCTATATTTGTGTATTCTTTCCTTTTTGGGGAAAAGATGAGAACACTGATAGTAAACAACTTACTAGAGCAATTAAAAAACAGTTGTTCAAACACTTAAGAAGTCAGGGTAGAAAATTAAGGAATCAATCACTCAATAAGCATTTATTAAGCACTTGCTGTGTGCCAGGCAACAAAGAAGGAGCATTACTCAAATAGAATTTGACAATTGGCTCACTAGTGGAGCTGCTACTGCTGTTCACAGATTATTATTTGTCTTTCATTCTCAAAGAGGACCATCAGGAAGGTGATGTTTGACCTGCAAGTGTATTGGATTTAAGTGAAGCAGAACTGTGCAAAGTCACCAACCTTACTAACTCCTCCAGACTTATCTGAGCCTAGTGGCAAGACATAGATCAGGATAACTGGAGATGGCTCCACATGCAGTAGGGCCTTTTTAAGGTAATGTCTTTCCCAGGTCTCAGTTTGCCTGAGGCAACACCCATTCAGTGATTAAGGCTGGTAAGAAATGAGTAAAGAAATGGCCTCTTTTATCTACTCACAAAAGAAAAATCAATCTGGGAGGGGAAGACCCTTGGGTTTCTGGTCAGAACAGAAGCAATTGCTATTTACACTTATTCTGAGCCAACAAAACCCAAATAATGTCTAACTGAGGCTTGAATTGTGGTGCATTATTGGCCAATCAATGAGAGTCAGAGTGATTTCGGTGTAAGGCATAGTCAAGTAGCTCCATTTGAATCCAAATGAGCTTTAACAGAGCTCTAGTTCAAGAAACTTATATTCCTTTGTTCAGAACAACCCCATGTAAGTGTATGATTCCCCATGTGTAGGGAAGAAAAGGGGAAAGGAGCAAAGGAGGAAAAAAAAGGAAAAGAGAGAGGGAAATAAAAAGGAAAGAAAGGAGGAACAGGCAGCATTGTCAACTGAAACTAGCCAGTTGAGTCCCCAGTGGGCAGCCACTACTACTCACAGATTGTGGTTGTTCTCCAAGAGGACCGATGACATCAGGGAGGTAATGTCTTGATTTGCAAGTGAATTGGATTGAAATGAGTCAGGGCTGTGCAAAGTCACCAGCCTTACTCTCTCCTCCAGAGCCATCAGGATCCAATGGCAAGATATAGATAGAACTACTGGAGATGGCCCCAGATGCAGTTATGGACCTTGGCCTTTTTAAGTTAAAATCTTTCCCAGGACTCAGTTTTTCTGAGAAAACATCCATTTAGTGATTAAGGCTGAATGAGGCCTACATACATGAGGCAAGAAATGGCCTCTTTAACCTACTTGAAGAAAAAAAAAATGATTGCCTCCCTCTTACCACTGTACATCCCTTCCAAAACTCCAACCTGAGTTACTCTCAACGTCCTGCTCCAATACTCTTACTCACATACAACTGGAGGAAGTCACACAACAGTTGATTAGGTACACCAGCCCCAATGTCAGGATTACCTGGGGATCAAATCTGGGCTCAGACACTTAGCATCCACCCAGAAACACCTGGCCATGTAACCTTGAGCAAGTTACTTAACCCCAATTGCTTAGGTGCGGTCAAGTGGCTCAGTGAGTAAGAGCACCAGCCCCAGTGCCGGGATAACCTGGAGATCGAATCTGGGCTCAGATACTTAGCACCACACCCAGAAATAACTGTCCGTGTAACCTTGAGCTAGTTAGTGACTTAACCCCAATTGCTTAAAAAAAAAAAAAAATTTGCTGAGAATTGCACACATAGTGTTTGAGTCTGGATTTGAGTTTTTGTCTCCCTAACTCTAGGTCCAGTTCTGTAGCCACTGCCCCACCTGGCTAAGTATTGTGTGGATATTGGAGAATCAGTGCTTTCCTTATTTGGGGCAAATCTCTAGAAGCCATAATTTGGCCTGAATTATAATTCAAGGAAAAAATCTCAGCTCTTACTCTCAGAAAAGGGAGAAATCATGACATACAGTTTAGTCACTAGGTGATTTACTTGGAGTTGGATTGCATTCAAATCCCATTTCTAATCCTTCCTATATCTTTCATAGCTTGTTTAATCTCTGTGAGCCTCAGTTTCCTTATGCATACCTATCTCACAAATGGTTGTGAGGCCACAGATTATTTATCAATTATTAATATTCAAATCCAACTCTATGTGATTAGAGAGGTTGCTCACACCCAGAATGTCGCCTGGCCTGTGCAACTCTCTGGGAATGTTGGTGAAGGTTGAAATAAATTTTGGGCTCCCCCAATTCTTGAATCTACCCAAAATATTTTTTGTTTTCAGTTACCACACATAGGAATTGTTTGGGGTTCTCCTAAGCTTCTGTTTTGGGTTCCCTTTTGGCTTTGCCCGAATTTTATTTTTATAGTTACTCATATTTGTCTCAATAAACCTTGTTTTCCAATTGGCCTCTTGGCAAAACCGCTAAACTGAATGAAGTACATGTAATTCTTGTTTGACTGGGGTACAGATACCTTTGTCAAAATCTTATATAATGTAAACCTTTTATAACTTGCATCACCTCTTCTTATCAGCTTTCTCTCTCTACCAAACAACCTAATAAATTTCTTTCCAAAACTATTTTAGGTTTTGGGTGTGTTCTCATGAATAAATGGCTGAAACAAAAGTCAAAGGAAAAGTAACTTGCAAACTATTGAGTATAGCCAGCATTTACATAACTCTTTATATAAATAGAGTCGAGAGGATAGATTTAGTAGCAACCATTTGTATATCTCTTTAAATTTTACAAAACTTTGTATACAACCATATTTGATCCTTACCTACCTGTGAGATTGGTGCTATTGTTAATTTTCATTTTTCAGATGAGGAAACAGATGAGCTATATCCATGAAAAACATTTATTTTTTATTAACACCCTGTTAGGATGATGAAAAGGGGAGAACCTGGCAGGTATACTACCAAGATAAAGAAATTGGAGTCCCTTCTCTCCACTTAACAGACAGAGAAGGGATTTTTTTATTTTTTTGCCAAAGCACTACTGCTGCTTTAAGAGCCATACTGTGCAGAATGACCAAAGAAACTTCAATGAAGAATGATACCTAGCTGCTGACGGCTTTGCAGAATGAGTGGATGATTCACAACTTGGATGCTACCTGATTGGAGCAAAACTGAATTAGAAACAGAGCACAAAAGGTAAGAGATGCCAATGCCCCCTGCTAGGAGCTTTTAATAGCTAGAAAAGATGCCAACTGTTCTGCCACTCTGAGGTGATGCATACTGGCTTCCCTATGTACTCTAGATACATGGAAGCAACTAGAGGCATAGCACATAGAGTACTGGACCTGGAGTTAAGAACTGATTCCAAATCCACCCTCAGACACAAATTATGTAACCCTGCAAAAGTCACTTAACCTTTGTCTTGGTTTCTTCATCTGTAAAATGGCCATCCTCCTCCTCCTCCTCATCATAATATCCATCTCCCAGGCTATTGTGAGGGTTAAATGAGATAATATTTGTAAAGTACTTTGCAAATCTTAAAACACCATGTAAATGCTTGCTATGATGATGATAAAGACTAAATCTACAGAGGTCTTTGAGTGGAGGTTTACTTCTTGAAGGAAATCTACTTTCCATTAGCCCTATCGTAAGTTTGCTTTTATTTTTCTCAATCTATTAAAAGAACTTTCTTCACATACGTTTTACAAGGGAATTGGTGTCAATAAACTTCATAGTGTCATATTTTTAATTTGCCTGATGTATTGAATAGTATCAATGTGAACTCTTCTCTAATATTTTTCCCTAGACCATTCATTTCATGTGAGAAACTGTGACACAAGGGTAATGTATAAAATGAAAATTATCAAAGGGCAAAGCCAAGATGGCATATTAGACCCAGCCACCCAGTTAAATTCTCCCAACATTCTCCTCCAAACAACTTTAAAATAACTCCTCAGATCAAATTGTGGAATGGCAAAGGCAATAGAAGATCAGTGAGACATTTTAGGATTAGAGTCAGCCCAAAGCTCAGGAGCATCACCAGCATGGGTCTGGGAGGTGTCTGATGGTGCTAACAGGAGCAGCAGCAGCATCTTTGGGAACTATCATCACAGGGAAGGTAAAAGGGTCAGACAACTGATCAGAAATAGATTACAGAGGACCCTTTGCTGGCCCTGATTGCCAATGCACAGTTCTAGGTTACAGCTCCAGAGCAGAGACAAATGTTGTGGTCAACCAAAAGGGGAAAAAACCAGAAAAGCAATGGCAAGACCATCTTGGAAACACCAAAAACTTGCAGATGACCAGAATTAACTCTAAAAAACAACAGCAACAAAAAGCTTGAAGTTTGGGACAGTGACTTACCAACCCCAAATGAACAGAGAACAAGTTCATCAAAACATTCAAAGTCAAAAAAAAAGATTGAAAAGGGGTGGCTAAGTGTTTCAGTGAATAGAGCACCGGCCCTGGAGTCAGGAGGACCTGAGTTCAAATCCGGCCTCAGACACTTAACACAAAAACTAGCCATGTGACCTTGGACATGTCACTTAACCCCAACTGCCCTCCAAAAAAAAGACTGAAAAAAATTAGCAAAGAACAACAAAAATACAAATTTTACATTTAAAAAAAAACCTGCTGCAGTGGCAGGGAAGAGTAATAGAGCAAAGTTTCAAAGAAAAATGCTAATATGATCAAAATCCAACAAGAATTCCTAAAACAGTTAAAGATGTTAGTAGTAAAGGAAAAATTATTTGTGTGGGGAGGGGATGATAGTATTGCAAGAAAATTAGGAAAAGAGAAATATATTAGTAAATCTACTCACAGATTAGTAAAAGAGGCACAAAAATACTGAAAAATCACCTTAAAAACAGACTTGTTCTAATAGCAAAAGAGGCACCAAAATTCACTGGAGAAAAGAATTCCTTAAAAAAGCAAAATTGGCCAATTGTTAAAAGAGGTACAAAAGCACAATGAAAAAAAATAATTCCTTAAAAATTAGAATTGTGCAAATGGAAACATAATGAGTCCACGAGACATTAAGAAAAATAAAACAAATTCAAAAGAAGAAATATAGAAGAAAAAATGAACAATCTCATCAGAAAAACAACTGAGTTAGAAAATAAATTGAAAGGAAATAATTTAATTTCTGAAAGATATGACTAAAAAAGGGTCCAGATATTATATTTCAAGAAATTATCAAGGGAAATGTCCTTGATGTAATAGAACCAGAGGGTGAAATAGAAATTTAAAAATCTCCTGACCACCTCCTGAAACAGATCCTAAATTGGAAACTCCCAGGAATATTATAGTCAAATTCCAGAGCTCCAAGATCAAGGAGAAATTATTGCAAGCAACTAGAAAGAAATAATTCAAATATCATGGAACCAGTCAATATCACACAAGATCCTGCAGCTTGCATGTTAAAGGAGCAGAATTCTTTGAATATGACATTCAGGAAGGCAAAGTATCTAGGATTACAACTACAAATCCCCAACCCAGCAATAGTATAATCCTTTAGGGAAAAAATAGATTTTTAATGAAATAGATGACTTTCAAGCATTCCTGATATAAAGACCAGAACTAAATAGAAAATTTGACATTCAAATACAAACCTCAAGAGAAGTCTAAAAAGTTAAAGAAGGAAGAGTAATCATAAAGGACTTCATAAGGTTAATCTGTTTACATTCTTATGACAAGATGAATGCAACCGCTAAGAACTTTGTCATCAGTATGGCAGTTAGAAGGAGTTTACATAGAGGGTGTGAGCTGATTTTGTTGGGATGATCTCTAAAGAAAAAAAAAATGAAGAGGTGAGAGAGATGCACAGGAAGAAAAGAGAAGGGATAGGTTGAATGGAAAATTTTTCTGACAAAAAAGAAGTGCATAAGGAATAACTTTTATTATTCTAGGGGAAATGAGGGTGGCTGGGTAGTGCTTGAACCTCACTCTCATTTCTCTCAAAGAGAGAAATATATGTGTATGCATCCATCCATATATATATGTGTGTGTGTGTGTGTGTGTGTGTGTACACACACATATTCATAATACATATACATATACACACTCGATTTAGTAAAGGAATCTTTTACCCTATAGGGAAATTTGAGGGGAAGGAAATAAGATGTATGGAGGAAGGATGATAAAAGGGAGTGCAGATTTTAAAAAGGTAGTCATCACAAGCAAAACAGACTTTTGAACAAGGACAAAAAAGAGAGAGAGAAAAAAAAACCGTGAAAATAAGACAGAGAGAAATGCAGCCAGTAATCATAATGGTAAATGCAAGTAGGATGAGCTAATCCAAAAAACAGAAGCTGATGGCTGAATGGATTAGAAACCAGAATAAAAAAAATATATTTTTATGAGAGACTCACTTGAAACAGAAAGGGATAATGATTTAAAATAAAGGGCTAGAGCAGAATCTATTGTAATTTTGTTAAAGCAAAAAAGGCAGAGATAGTAATCATGATCTCAGACAAAGAAAAAAATACCTAATTAAAAGAGATATTCAGAGATGCTACAATTTGCTAAATGGCACCACAGAAAATGAAGTATTCTAAAAAAATATTAAGGGCAAGTTTCTCTGATAAAGGCCTCATTTCTCAAATACACAGGCAACCAGACCAAATGTACTAAAAATACAAACTATCCCCCAACTGATAAATGGTCAAAGGATATAAGTAAGGCTGTTTTCAGAAGTCAAAGCTATCTGTAGTCATATAAAACGATCTAAATCACTATTGATTAGAGATATGAGAATTAAAACAACTCACAATTCTCAGAAATGATAAATGCTGGATAGGATAACTAAAATATAGGGAGAAAATGAATCAACTTTTTTTGGAGTTGTGAACCAGTCCAATCATTCTGTAGAGCAATTTGTAGCTATGCCCAAAGAACTATAAAACTGTGCATACCCTTCGACCTAGAAATATCACTGCAATGTCTATACCCAAAGAGATTAAAGAAAAAAGGAAAAGGACCTATATGTAAAAATATTTATAGTAGCTCTTTTGAGGGGGTGTTCATCAATTGAAGAATGACTGAATAAGGTGTGTCATATGATTATTATTTTTTTGTCGTGTGATTATAATGGAGTACTATTGCACTAAAAGAAATAATGAAAGGAGAGTTTCAAGAAAAACAAAAAACAGGGCAAGACCTCAGTGAACAGATAGAAAGTGAAGTGAGAAGAACTACTGGGAGATCATTGTGTGAGGTAACAGCAATGTTGTACTAATGATCAACTGTGAAAGATTTTGCTATTCTGATCAATATGATGATCCAAGACAATTCCAAAAAATTAACGGTGAAAAAAGTGCAATCAATTTCCAGAGAGAGAACTGATAAACTCTTGAGTGCAAATTGAAATATAATTTTCTCACTTGTTTATTTTTCTTGTTTTTCTGTGTTTTGCATGATTTCACAGGTATGACTGATATCATTTCACTTGTCTTATCACTGGGTGGGGGAAGTGTGGGAGAGAGGGAGAGAATTTGAAACTCAAAATTTAAAAAGAAAAGAATGTTTAAAATAAATAAATAATGAATTATAAACATGAAATCAAATTAATCCAGGAGGGATGATAGAATCAGCATTAAGTAGGTCACTGATTCCTTTATCTTTATTCCCAGACTGTGAGTTTATAATCACCCCAAGAAATGCTGGTTTTTTACTAAAATATGAATGGAAGTTACACAAAACAGAATCATTTCTAGACATGTGGAGTGTGCATCTGACTTCAAGTAGAAAGATTATAGGATTCCCAAATCCTAACAGAGATGAGAGCAATTTCTGGCAACCATTTCCAGGACTAATTACAGAACATCTGATAGGACACCTGCTAAAACTTTAATATATTCACACTATGGTCAGGATTAGTAGGGATTTTTGTTGTTTTGTTGTGCTGTTTTTTTCCTTGGCTATCAATAAACCCCATACAGCATAGTTGAAAGCTGTTTAAGAGATTGTGTTGAAGGAGCTATGATTTTTCAAAATACTCTCTTTGGCAGCAAGTAAAGCTTTACTTTCAAATGTTTTAATTAGTTGGTGGTGAAGTGGGGTTTAATCGCTTGGAGAAGGTGGCCTCTATCCCTAGGGGGAAGGGTCAAGAGACAAATGGAGTGAGGGAGAGCTCACTGGAGATTTCATGGCCACTTCATGGTCATTTATGTAGGTGCCAAGAAATATTTTACGTAACTGTAAGGTTGGAAAGTTTGAAGATAATGGAGAGGAGGAAATGGGTATATTCTGAGTTTCTAAGCATCTTCACAAAGGTTAAAATCTATGTTATCCTAAATTGAGAAATCATAAAAAGAAAAGAAAAAATTATAATTTCTATCAAAAGCTATTTCCTATCCTCTTATTCTACTTAGTTATAACACACAAACTCCTTCAGTTTATACATTAATGCTTTTCCCCCCAGACAGACCCTACAGAGTTCTTTGTCATTTCATCTAAGACAACTTAGAACTTGAATTATTTGTGCCAGTGAGCACTATTTCTTGGTTCCTTAAAAACCAACCCCAGTCCCAAAGGCAACAGATACAAGCAGAAATGGGAGCTGGATGTTTTTTTCTAGTTGCCAAACAGGTGCAGGTTTTTCACACCTGCCAACTACTGCTCACATCACATGTCAGTTGCTATAGAAGAGATGAGAAGCAGACCCTGGCTGTAATTAAAGTCTCCTTTGGAATGATGGTCTCCAGAGCTATTCTTCCTCTTTCTCTTACTCCCTTAGCTTCACTCAGTTAGCAAAAAGCAAAGAAGTTATCTAACAAACAGGGTCAAAATCCTCCATGCAGAAAAACTACAATGACAAGCATTCAAACTCTACCACAAATGTCGTGGGGCAACTGTTTCTAATGATAATGAAGGATAGTGTTCTTGCCATTTCTTCCTTGGTATTAAAGAACCATGTTAATCTAGTAAGCAAAACATCACGATGGAAAGAGCATTTGGACTAGGAATCAGGAGACCTGTGTTCAAATCCTGATTCCTATGCCCCTGGTTATTTGACTGTCCTCAAGTCAATAACTCTCTATAAAGCCTCTCTTTCCTCCTATGGCAAAAAAACGCAGATGATAAGATATTTATACAGCCTATCATATAGGAATATAGTGGGACAGCTCGGTGGCACAGTGATTAGAGCACCGGCCCTGCAGTCAGGAGGACCTGAGTTTCAAATCCGGCTTCAGACACTTAACACACTTACTAGCCATGTGACTTTGGTCAAGTCACTTAACCCCAAATGTCCTCCAAAAAGCATTAAAAAATGTGGTGAAAAATGTGATTTGTGTACCTGAAGGGATCACATAAATGTTATCTATGGTGTCACAGAAGTCTTTATGCAGTTTTAAGCAATTAAAGCTTTCAAAATGTCTTAAAATTTATTTTTAAAAATCATAGTATTTTGGGGCAACTAGGGGTTCAGTGAATAGAGCACCAGCCCTGGAGTCAGCAGGACCTGAGTTCAAATCTGTCCTCAGACACTTAACACTTACTAGCTATGTGACCTTGGGCAAGTCACTTGACCCCAATTGCCATGCCTTCCCCCCTCAAAAAAATTTTAAAAACATAGCACCATCAACAAAATCTCTTAAGCAACTTTCAACCATGCTCTCTGGAGTTTGTTTATTTATTTCACCTAAAATTTCACTAAGGCTTTTGGAACAACCTGGGTAAATCCTAAAGCCCTTTACACGAAAATTATAGATAAGAAGTATGAGGTATTTTCATATAAAACTAGAAAAAAAGATGTCTTCATGTTAATATACTTCTCAGATAATTTTTTTTTCTTTTATTTGCCATTGGCTCTTTTCTATCCTCACTATAGATCTGCCACTATTTTGTCCCATGATAATTCAATTCTCCTTTAAAGTTTATTAGTCATTTGCTTCCTGGAAAAATAATAGTTATAAAATGTGATTTTCATGAAAATCGTAAGGCTAGTTTTAGGTGGATTGACACATAAGGTACAAGCACTTAACTACCATGTGCCTGGCATTGTGTTAAGAGTTAGTGATACAAAGGAAGGCAAAAACAGTACTTACCCTTAAGGAGCTACTGCTCTAAAATGAAAGAGTATCCATACACCGTGTGAAATAAGATTATGGCTAGGCCAGAAATATCAGGCAAAACATATTAAATCCTTAGTACTTGGTGATGTGTTTTTCTTCTCCTAGGCTTTCTTTATTGTCCTGTATTTTAAACTGAAGTTTCCTAACAACAAGGTTCTGCCATCAGTGTGGCATGCAATTTGTGGCCCATGTTGCTATGGATCATGAGTCACAACAACAAAAAAGGATTCAAAAACTGTTTGTAGTTTCCCATTTATTGGATCCCCACCATGTGCAAAGTATTTTAGACATATATTAAAAGTCCCTTTTCCAGTTTTATTGCTGGTGTTGATAATCTTCTTTATAAGGAGATTTTTATTTGAAAAGCAAGGGAAAGGAGATGTGACCATTTTTTTTCTCTGTGGTAGGTATCATCATTTACTATCCAACTTAATTAGAGGTTAAGGTTAAGCTTCCTGGAAAGAATGACTCTTGAAGTAAGACTTTCATGAAGATAATAAGACCAGTTTTTAGTGGCTAGCTTTTGGACAGCCAGTCAAGATACAAGAATCTGAGATTTTAAAGGTGACCAATTTTATTCCTCTGCTTCCAGCCAGGGCTGTAAAGAAAACAGCCTTGAAACTTGCCATTTCCCCAGAATGAGTCAAAATACAAAACGAAATAGCAAAAACATCAAACTAATGCTATTAAATCCTTACAAATATCCATGCAACGTACTACCAAAAGCTATAAGTATTCTCTGCTAAAAATGAATATGAGTGCTTACAACTTAAAACTTCATTCATTTGACTACCTACACATTAACTTTAAGTTCAAATACAGGTAAAAAACAATAATTCAGCCAGTACTGTCCATTTAAAGTATCTATTTGTAAGTCTGACCTGAAATTGACCCAGATGATTGTTGTTTAGTTGTTTCAGTAATATCTGGCACTAATTGACCCCGTTTGGGGTTTCCTTGGCAAAGATACTGGAGTGGTTTGCCATTTCCTTCTCCAGATCAATTTACAGATGAGGAAACTGAAGAAAACAAGGTTAAGTGACTTGCCCAGGGTCATCAAGCAAGTAAGTGTCTGAGGGTGAATTTGAACTCAGCAAAATGAGTTTTTCAGACTCTAGGATAGTCATTCTATTCACTGTATCACCCAGCTGCCCCTGAATCCAAATATAGTCAGTCTTATATTGACAATTAGTTTGTGTTCCAAAAGTTTGTCAATTGTGGGAAACTTATGACATATTCTCCATAGACACAATGGTATAAATAGTGGTTAGGATCTCAGACTACTCAACAAAAGCCTTTTTAATCCATAATTTAGCTGAATACCATAAAGGAAGAATAGAATGTCATAGTAAGTGGAATCTGTGAGCAATTGGAATAGCCTTGACTTCCAAACCCTTTCCAGTCCATCATCAGGAAAGTAGGCTAGGTAGGTACACCAATGGTTAAGTAGAAAAAATTGAAGAAGAGGATAACTCCAGTTATATAGGGGCTGGGAGTAGAGAATGACGAAAGGATAAGCATTCCTTAAAAAGTTGAATGTGTCCTGACTCCAAGGCTACCTTTGTATCCTTTATTTCACCCATGCTGAATCACCATTTCTGAATCACAGTGTTGCAAAACAAACAAACAAAAAGAGATAAAATCAGGGGAAGCTTAATGAAGGAAACATTCCAGTGGAACTTTTAAGGATGAGTAGGGTTTTGCCCTAATTAATCTTTTCTGGAAAGTATTGTCCAAATATGACCCACAAGATTTGGCTCTGGGACATACTTACCTATACCCTGGCCTTCAGAGACTCAGGGAAAATGGAAGAATTAGACATATCAATCTACCCTATTTCATTAATATTAATTATTATTATTTTGTTACTCTTAACTTTACAAGCATCAGTAGGGACATTTCCAAATATGAAGAAAAGAGGATTGTATATGAAACTATAATTCCCTACTCACTACCTTCAGCTGATCAAAATGTATCTGTGCTTTAAAAAATTAACAAATTAAAAAATAATGAAGCTTATAAAAATTTGACACAGTTTCAGATCAGTCTTGTCTATCTTCTCTCCCTTTCCTGTTATCTTTTAATTATTCATTTAATTAATTAATGTGAATTCTTTTTAATGCTTCTCTGACATTCATAAAAATCTTTTTAGGGAGAGTGATCCCTGTCTCTACCATCAAAAAATGTTAAAAGTTCCCCTTATAAGAGATAAGAATTATCAAGCAAAACAAATCCACACATTGATCATGTCTGGAAAATAATCTTTTAATCTGTATTTGTAGTAATCAGCTCTTTGACAGGGGGTGGAATGTATGCTTCATCATCAGTATTCTGGAATCATTGTGGGTCATTGCATTGGTCAAAGTTCTCAAGATGTTCAAAGTTATCTTCACATTCCTGCAGTCATTGCATCATTTGTTCTCCTGTTTCTATTCACTTCACTCTAAATCTTCATACAAGGCTTCCCAGCTTTCTCTGAATCTACCCCACTTTTGGCATTTCTTCCATTAATATTGGTCTTTAAATAGTGACCTTTTGCTTCTTCTAGTGCTGGTCTTAAAGCCATCATACCACCTTAATGTCATCTCCATGCTATGCCACCTTTGGTTCCTGCTGCCTTCTCTTCCACCTCTGGCCAGTTATCAAACTTCTTCCCCTGTCACCCTGACCTCTAACATTTGTTTTTAAAACTTTGATTTCGTGATTCTTTCCATTCTTCCCTCCTCACCCACCCACACTGGGAAGATAAGCAATTCAATATAGGTTGTACATGGGTAGTTAAGCAAAATGTTTGCATAGTAGTTATATTGTGAAAGACTAACTATATTTCCCTCTATCATATCCCCCCCCCCCCCCCCCCACTTATTCTGTTTTCTACTTTGACCCTGACCCTTTTCAAAAGTGTATGTTTCTAACCTTTCTCTCCCGCAATTTGGCATGCCTTCTATAATATTCCTTCTTATTTCCTACACCGCTACTTTCCTGTAGGGTAAGATACCAACTGAGTGTGTATGTTATTCCCTCCTTAAGCCAAATTCAATGAGAGTATCATTGACCCATTCCCTTTCACCTTCCTGTTCTTCCCCTCCATTGTAACAGTTTTCTCTTGCCTCTTTTGTATGATATAATTGACCCTATTCTGTATCTTCCTTTCTCCTTCTCTCATTATATTCCTCTCTCACCTCTTAATTTTATTTTTTAGGTATCATTCCTTATTATTCAACTCATCCTGTGCCCTCTATCTATATACATGTACACACATATACACACACTCACATATGTGTTTATACACACATACAACCTCCTATACATGCATATATATGAATACATACATATATATATGTATACACACACATATTCCCTTCAACTATCTTCATACTGAGAAAAGTCTCATGAGTTACAATTATCATTTTTTTCCACATAGGAATATAAATAGTTCAACTTTAATAAGTTCCTTATGATTTCTTTTTCCTGTTTATCATCTCATGCTTCTCTTGCTTCTTGTATTTGAAAGTCAAATTTTCTGTTCAGTTCTGGTCTTTCCACCAAGAATACTTAAAAGTCCTCAATTTCATTGAATGTCTATTTTTTCCCCTGAAGCATTATACTCAGTTTTGCTGGGTAGGTGATTCTTTGTTTTAATCCTAGCTTCTTTGACTTCCAGAATGTCATATTCCAAGCTCTTCGATACCTTAATGGAGAAATTACTAGACCTTATGTTATCCTGATTGTGTTTCCACAAAACTCAAATTGTTTCTTCCTGATAGCTTGTAATATTTTCTACTTGACCTGGGAGCTCTGGAATTGGCTATGATATTCCTAGGAATTTTCTTTTTGGGATCTTTTTTCAAGAGGTGATTGGTAAACTCTTTCAGTTTCTATTTTGCCCACTGGTTCTAGAATATCAGGGCAATTCTTCTTGAGAATTTCTTGAAAGATGATTGCTAGGCTCTTTTTTGGGTCATGGCTTTTAGGTAGTCCAATAATTTTTAAATTATCTCTACTGGATCTATTTTCCAGGAGAGTGGTTTTTCCAGTGAGATATTTCACATTGCCTTCTATTTTTTTTTTCATTTATTTGGATCTGTTTTATACTATCTTGATTTCTCATAAAGTCACCAGCTTCCATTTGATCCATCTAATTTGATGGAGTTATTTTCATCAGTGAGTTTTTAAAATTCCTTTTCCATCTGGCAAATTTGGCTTTTTAAGGTATTCTTCTCATTGGTTTTTGGGGCCTCTTTTGCCATTGAGTTATTCTATTTCTTAAGTGTATTTTCTTCAGTATTTGGGGGGGGTTCTCCTTTAGCAGGCTGTTGACTTGCTTTTCATGATTATATTGCATCATTCTCATTTCTCTTCCCAATTTTTCCTCCACTTCTCTTACCTGATTTTCAAAATCCTTCTTGAGCTCCTCCATGGATTATAAGCAGTTCATATTTTTCTTGGAAGCTTTTGATGCAGGAGTTTTGACTTTGTTGACTTTTTCTGGTTCCATGTTTTAATCCTTTTTGTTCCCCCAAAAAAAGGATTCTATGGTCTGATTCTGCTTCCTCTGCTTCCTCATCTTGCCAGCTAATTACTTGAATTTTTAGCTCTTTGCTACAATAAAACTCTGCTTCCAGGGTGGAGAGAGCTGTGTCCCAAATCTGGGTTTTTTGTAAATGTCAGAGGTCTGAGGAGGGCACCCTCTCTACAACCACCACAAGCTCTGGCACACTGGCATTTCTCACCCCAGGACCACTGACCAAGACAGCGACCCAGATCAAAGTGGGTCAAAGCAAGATCAATTATCCTCTGAATGGTCACTTGGTCCCCCTATGATCTTCAGACCAGGAGCCATTCATCAGCAGCTACAGCCATCACACCACCATGCACCTCTCACCCCAGGGCCATGGACTAGACTGCACTCTTCCACCACCCATTTCCAACAGAGATCCCCCCTGACCTTTTACTTTCTCTTTGGTGTTGATAGGTTGAGAGGTCTGGAAACTACCACAGCTGCTGGTGATTCACTCTCCTGAAATCTGCCCTGGCTAGTCTGTGCTTCTGGTCAAGCCTCCCTGGATCTGGGCCATTGGGGATCACATGGGACTGCCCTTGGCTCCCAGCTTGGTGCAGTAGACCCTTCCAGTTGGCCTGCTGGGCTGCCTTCAGCGGGAGATTTGTTTCTCTTTTTCTCTTTGTGGACTCTGTAGCTCTAAAATTTGTTTAGAGTCATATTTTACAGATATTGGAGGTGGTTGGTGCAGGAGTTCACACAAGTTCCTGCTTCTACTCTACCATCTTGACTCTGCCCACCACCCTGACCTCTAAATGGTGAGATTTCACATCATCTAGTCCTAGCCTTGTGTCCTGCATAGCACTTTCTGTCCTTATGTATTCCATGCTGCTACAGATATTTCCTCTTCCCCCAACCTCCAAGTTCCAGTGTTTTCCCCTCCTATAGAACATAAGTACCTTGAAGGAAAAGACTGTTTTCCTTGCTTGTATTTGTATAGCCAGCACTGCATGTGATGTTTTGTGTATCATGAGAATTTAACAAATGCTTCTCCATTTATGATTTTCATTCTTTCATTGAAGAAGTGTAAATCTTGTACTGCCTGTAGATATGGTGATTATTTCTCTTTTTAAAATTCTTCAAGGATAGAAGAACCCACAGTATCCCAGTGACTAAAGATCTACCTGTCAAGTCAGTAACTAATTGCCTGGCCAATCACATTTTTTTTTCCTGATAAGTAATCTAAATATGATGTTGCAATTTAAGCCTATTTCCTCTTCCCTGACCTCTGGAGAGCAGGAGAACAGCTGGTTACCATCCTCCTAACATGTTATACATTGTCAAAGTGATTCATAATGCTCTTCTCATTCTTGTAAGTGGATTCCATATGTGCAGGAGTTTAAAAAGGTAGGGAAAAGGGAAAGTTCTCACTTGCAAATAGTTTTATTTGTGATTCAGAGTTAACCATTATTATATTACAATTTTCTAATTAATAGCAAAGTGAATAGTACCATTAGGAAATGTAAAATTCTGACCTTTTCCAAATATTTCTATATTTGACATCAGACCTCCTCCAAATATATTTATAACACACAAATACACACAAATAAACATTTATGTATGCATAATGTGTATATATGTGTACATTGTGTGTGCATTGAAAAATGTTAATGTTTAAATTAAATATATGCAAAATAGTCCAAAGAGGCTAATTTGAATGCATGAAGAATTAATCAGCTAGCTTTTGTAAATTTTGTAAATTAATCAGCTAGATTTTGTAAAAAGATATATACACAAGATGGAAATAAGAGTAGGTAATTAAGGATGAATATATAATAGAGATATTATTTAAATATTTCCTTCTGTTTTGAATAAAAATTGTAAAAACCCTTAAGAGAAAGCTAACTAATATGAGTATGCCCTTTATTTGGGTTGTTTTATACATATATACTTTGACATATATACATATGTGTATATGTTTATATAAGTATTCTAATTTATGCATCTGTTTATATGTGTATTATATATCCATGTGTGTGTATGCATCACAAATCAAAATCAAACCAAATATGGAAATTATTACATCTTTATATATGGGGTCTATACTAGGCTTCTTTATTTTTTCCTTTATACTATTTCACTTGGTGATCTTATCAGTTGCCACCATTTAAATTAGCATCTCTATACAGAGACTCTCAGATTTAATTGTCCAGCCCCAATCTCTACACAGAAAGTCTCTACATAAACTCTATACTCAGGTCTTACTCTCCAGTTGCCTACTAAACATCTCAAACTAGATGTTCCAAAGAAATCTTAAACTCAATATGTCCTAAAGTGAATTCATTCTCTTTTCCCCCAAAACCCTCCACTCTGACCAACTTTCCTACTATTGTTGAGAGTACCACCATATTCCCTGTCACTTAAGCTCACAATTTTCATGTCATTTTCCACTCCTCACTTCCTCTCACCCTCCCAAATCCAATCATTGCCATATCATTTTGTTCCACATTATAAATATATCTTTCAAAAATAACCTCTTCTCTCTCCTAATACTGCCCCACCCCACCCTTCCCCACTTTAGGCCCTCATCACCTCACACCTGGAATGTTGCAGTAGCTTGCTTGTTGGGCTCTCTGCCTTAAGTCTCCCACTACTCAAACCCTTCATTCTCTTGTTCTACCAAACTGAGCTTTCTAAAGTGCAGATCGGACCTTGTCATTCTTCTTATTTAATAAAGGCCAGCAGCTCTCTATTACCCCCAGAATCAAATATAAAATACTTTGTTTGGCTTTTCAAGTCCTCTGTAACCTAATCCCTTCCTAACTTTCCTTATAGCTTACCTCTTAAATAACACTGAGTAGCTTCATCAATTGCCCAGCACTTCTATATCCCCTATCCCAGTAATGCCCTCCCCACTCATATCCAACTCCTGGCTTCTCTGACTTCCTTTAAGTCTCAGTTAAAGTCTTGTGGTCTGCAACAGGGCTTTTCCAGTCCTCGTTAATCTTAGTGATTTCTCTCTAAGACTACCCCTCAATTTATCTTCAGTATATGATAAATATTTGCATATTGATCACCCCACTAGACTGTGAGCTCCTCAAGGACAGAGACTGTATTTTGATTTTCTTTTTATTCCCATCTCTTAACACAGCACCTTTCACATAAGTGTTTAATAAATGCTACTTGACTAACTGAATTTATCATGAACTTCATTATGTGGTATATATACAACCTTCTTTATTTTCTCGACCCCATTCCCCATATTCCATGGGTAGCTCTCATGGATAACCTGAAAATATTTTACAGAAAACAACTATACCCTTCTAAAATAAGGATGATTCATGCTTTCTGGTACTTTTTACTTGTTCAACTAACAAATCACCAAGCACAAAATCAACATTTGAAACATAAAATAATAATGGCAATTCATGGGCAGATCAGTGATCTAAATAGCAGAGTTCAAATTTGAATCCAGGTCATTTTTTTCAGTTCACTTTACACTAGTTATACCCCCTCCTTTTCCTCCTCCTCCTCTTCCTCCTCCTTCTCCTCCTCCTCCTCCTTCTCCTTCTTCTCCTCTTTCTCTTCCTCCTCCTCTTCTTCTTCTTTTCCTCTTCTTCTTCTTCTTCTTCTTCTTCTTCTTCTTCTTCTTCTTCTTCTTCTTCTTCTTCTTCTTCTTCTTCTTCTTCTCCTCCTCCTCCTCCTCCTCCTTCTCCTACTTCTTCCCACTGTCTCTCTGTATCTCCCTCTCCATAATCTATGGAATATATAGATATATATTACCAAAGTCTCCAAACGCCAAATCAAAACCATCCAAATGCCACATTTTGACTGCAGTGTTCTGACAATACACATGTGCTTGTGTCCCTTGTGATTTTCTACCATATGTTGAATATCACGTATTCAGCCTACTTGATACTGAGTTATGACAGGAAAAATACTATTTCTCTTGTTCTTTAGGAGGCATCAAGATCTGATGAAAAGATCACAGATTCTAAAATCAGAAAATATAAGCTTATATCCAAACCTTGACACTACTGGTATGATCTTCAGCAAGTCATTTAATATCCTGAGTCTCGGTTTCTTCATCTATAAAATAATGTACTTCGTGACTTTTAAAGTCACTTCTAGCTCTAGATCCAAAACTTATGATCCTCTCGGGATTTTCTCTTGCTGCAAGTCTCAGGTATAACCACCCTCTCTCAGGATCTCTCCAATTTTTTATTTCAGCCTCCAACTCAACTTCAGGTATAAGTTCTTTTCTTCCTTTCTCTTTCATTTCTGGCTTGAATCCCCCTTAAAGACTAAATTTATCATGAAGAACACCATGGCAACAAGATATTTCTCATGAACTGGATTTGAATATGTAGAAGTCACAGACTTTCAGAGTTAGATGAGACTCTAGGCATCTAGATTTCCCCAATTGTTTGTCCTCACAATCATTTTTATTTATTATTTATTTTATATTTATATGTGAGCATCTTGATTTCCTTCAGTAGAAAATGAGCTATCTCACTTTTGTATTTATATCGCTGGTTCACAGCACAGTGTCAGGCATGTAGTCAGACAATAACAAATGTTTGTTGATTGATGTAATCTAATTCCCCATTTTATGGATTGTTTCCATCACTCATTAATGAAATGAAACAATACTAGTAAAGCATTTAGCACGGTGTCAGGCACATATTAGGCTTTTAAGATTTTTTTTTCCTCTCACACCCATTTATTAATTATATTTTATTTATTATAAAATAATAAAACCACCTCAAATTCATGCTTTCCACCACACTTGTCAAGTGCCTCAGCATTTTGGTCTTGAGTATAACCATGTGTAAAATGGATTTTATACTTACGTATAAAGAATGTTATATAACTTGATATGTTTTCATTCAGTTTCACTGAATACCAATTAAGCAATTTAAAATGAGCTGCTACAGTAGGTTTCTATCTCCTTTTCAGTTGGCCCTCACTTTTGCTAGATGATTTGCTCTTTTACATACTGTAATGCTGTTCAGCAAACTCCCACCTCATTCCACAGTTATGGAAACCTTTGCCTAATATTTTCATTTAATATTATGATGTTTCCTCCAGATGTTATAAAATAACTTGATGGACCTAGAAAGCTAAAAATAGTTCAGCCACAATTAATTCCCTGCATGAGTTCAATAAAAAGAAAGGGAATAACGTATGCATGTTTGAAATTGAAGAGATGAATGTCTCCCAACAAGTAGTCAAAACTGCAATAAGTTATATTCTGTAGGTGGGAAGTGAAGGTTAATAATCTATGACATTGATAACTCAAATCTTTGTTGTTCTATAACAACACAATATTATTCAAAGTCCCTAGACTTTTACCATATTCTCTAACATGATTTAAAATAAAATCTTGTTGAAATTATAGAATGTTAAGGCAGCTGAATGAGGTAGAAAGCAACATTCAGAAGAATAGCTTAAAGGCAATATGATTTGATAAGCTAGAAAACAGACCAAGAAATCTATGAAGGCTCCAGTTTAACATGATACCTTGGCAGTTACTTTATTTGTCAATATGCTTGAAATATAGATCAAATTATCATCAGTGGGGTTAGGAATTGAACATGTGATAACACTAGTTTAGGGATTTCCCAGATGGGGAAGCAGAAACTCCTACTGATATAGGGGTTCCTATTTTTTCTGCAAGTTACAATCTTAGAAATTTTGCCTAGTGCACTAAGAATTTATGTGACTTGCCTATATGTCAGAGCGGGGACTTGAACCCAGGTATCCATTACAACACACTTGTTTTTCAGTCGTATCCGACTGTTAGTGACTCCATTTGGG
The DNA here is from genome assembly GCF_028583685.1 of Petaurus breviceps papuanus. Lineage (NCBI taxonomy): Eukaryota > Metazoa > Chordata > Mammalia > Diprotodontia > Petauridae > Petaurus > Petaurus breviceps. The sequence continues at coordinate 19,067,313 of NW_027186492.1, forward strand.
ATTTTGGAGGCAAATATAGTAGAGTGGTTTGCTAATTCCTTCTCTGGCTGATTTTACAGGTGAAAAAACTGAAGCAAACAAAATTAAGTGACTTGCCGAGGTTCATTCTGCTAGAGAGTATCTGAGACTCGATTTAATATATGTCTTCTTGACTCTAGACCCAACTCTCATGGAGAATACCCTGTGCCACCTAGCTGCCTACACTATGCTACCTCTCTATTAATAAGTTTTCAAATTAACTTTTAGCATCCAATTATCCAATTGTATAAAATGTTTAAGTATATTTGCTACCAAAGAAGAACACTCTTGATGGAAAATTTTGCTACGTTCTTCCCCAAAGTAGTAGTTTTAATAATCTGTGAAGTCATCAAATATTTCAGATATTGTCAGATTAATTTTATAAAATTTTAACAATCACAACAAGTATATTAAAATGATTGTTTAATGTACATATTCACATTGTCTCTAAGATGTAGTGGTTGTCATCAGAGAATAGATCAAATACCATATTTTTACTGCATAGTCGTTGCAGATTTTATACCAATTTGGGGGCTAAAAAGTAGGGTGCGACCATTATGTGAAGCTTTAAAAAATTGTGCCACATTATTTGCCTTTTTATTTCTGCCAATCTTACAACAACTTTTCACTCACTGAAAATTGTCTTTCCACAGCTCTCTTTCACTATTCAGCTAACACAACCACTTTCAGGTTGAAGCCCATAGAATATATATATTTTTTATATTTACCCATAATCAGAAAGAAATTCTTCACACATTAATGTATCACTGGCAGATGAACTATACAGTTTAGATAGTGCAGAAACATTCAAGTCTTGCCATATCATGTGGCTTACTCATGGCAGCTTTGCCTGCCCACCTGCTCCCCATGCTTTTACAACTCTTCATTGGGTTGAGTGACAGTACTCTCAGTAACATGGCACTCTAAATAAACCACTCAAATTGGCTTTAGGAAATATATTGACAATGCATGTGCCTAAGAATTTTAAGTTCACGATGTACAAGAGATAAATGTGTATCCATATGCCACTGATGAATACATTACTACTCTGTTTCCTTTTTAAGCGGAGTGAGGAACAGAATCATACTATGCAACGATTAAGCAATAGAAGTTTATAAATGAATTTTTGGCTTAAAAAACAGGGTGAAACAAGTATATGGTGGCAATGATTATGTGATGAAATATGGTAATCTTATGAAAAATCCAAATCAATAAGATCAAATGAGATAATATTTGTAGAGAGATTAGCATAGAGCCTGGCACATAGTGGAAGTTGTATCAAAGTATCTTTCCTTCCTTCCCCTTCTCTCTCCAAAAGAATTTAAAAATTGTCTCAGAATTTAGTTGTATTAAATATAGCTTGAAATTAGTGGAGCTTGGAAACCTTTCATTATTGTTTTTTGTTGAAAAGAGACCAATGTTCTAATAACATTTGTTCTAAAAAAGGATTTTATTTATCCTACATTTCCATAGATAGTTTATATTAAAGATAAATCATAGAGTATTCTTTTGAAATTTCACCTAAGAAAACTAAGATGGTCTGGATACTATTCCATTCTAATGGAAAGTTTTAATAGACCAAAATATATGACAAATTTCAGATGTTTAAGAACTTACTTGGGTTCTACCGATACAGTCTAGGCATCTTGTAACCTGGCAAATACCATGTGACCTAGAATTTTTTATATGCCTTTTCTTCTGACAGTTCTTATCACCCTCAGGAATAACCAGAGTTGTAAGACAAAATCATAGGAGCCAAAGATCATCTCCTAGAATCCAGTCAAACTACTATGAAGGTTGAGGTAGAAGGTGAATGCTCCATGGGAAATAATATAATGATGGCTGAATTTATGGAACAAAAGGGAGTAGCCAATCCCTTCTTATTTCTTCCTTGACTTCTACAGAAAGGAATTGCATTTCTCCCCAGGGTCTCAGGCTGATGTTATAGATACTTTGAGATATGGTATAATCCATTCTCTTCCCTTTCATCTTTTGCCTACCCAATTGCCCACAAGTCCTTGGAATTTAACGATGCCAATTCTTACCTGAGACCTTTCTCAAACTCCCTTAGCTACTAGAGTCTTCTAATTTGAAATTATCTTGTGTGTCCTTTGTATACACCTTGTGACTTTCCTACTTTACTCAGTGATTCCTGTATTGTGATATCCCTCTACTCCATCCCGATAATATCCCTGCTTGTTTGTTGATTGATTGGTGTTTCTTGCTCCCTTGTTTTATTAGGGGATTGCCAAAAGGATGCCAGATTGTAGGTTCCACTTAAATACAAAAGATAGGCAAACTCTTAGCAAACAAAATGCAAATACAAAAGCCATATTTCATCTCCTTAACACTTTCCATATGCCCAATTATTTCTGAGAGTACAAACAAAACAAAAATAAATTGCATCTGAATCTTATTTTCCTCATCTGTAAAATAAGGTTGATGGGGGGATGTCAATAGGTTATACAGGAACTCTGATCCTTATCAAAGACCAGAATGCCTGTGATTCAGTCTAGAAAATAATTCAGTAGGCCCAAGCAGTCTTAAAGTCAGGCTTGTAAAAGTTTATTGTTGGGAGGCTAGGTGGCACAGTGAGTAAAGTCCTGGACCCAGAGTCAGGAGGACCTGAGTTTGGTTCTGACCTCAGACACTTAACACCCACACACA
>NW_027186492.1:19070097-19105991 GCF_028583685.1 Petaurus breviceps papuanus
GGAGGAGTTAAGGAGGGGTCAGTACTTAAAGGAAGGTGCACTTTTAATGTCAACTGCGTAGGCGTATTACCCATAATTCACTGGGAAATAGCCCAAAGGGGGTCTACCTGGAGGTGTGGTTTTAGGCATGAAACGTCACTAAGTCAGCTAGCAGTCAGGGCTGACTGAGAAGTGCCTAGTCTGCCACCCATCAGTGTCATGCTTGACAACATGGATGTTGGGAACCAAGGCTAACAGAGACTCAGTATGTGGATAATTGGCTAAGGAGTTAACCTATAGATAGGGCATTGAAGGATTCATGGGTGCAGCTGCCCCCTATACTAAAGGGAGATAACATTTAACTAAGCTAAAATGTTTATAGATGGTTTAGTGAAGGATTCATAGGTGTAGCTTGTTATTTTTCCAAGCAGAAATAAACAGTTCATGAGTTGTTGCTGGGCAGAGTGCTGGCAGGGGGAAGGGGCAGAGTTAATGCTCTGAGGCTAGGGAGGGGGAAATGTGATTTTGCAGACTGGTTTTACAAATTGATTTTACAAACTGATATCACAAACATAGATCCCAAGCACCCCATCAAGGTGACTAGAAGGGACAATCTCCACAGAAATAAGATAGAGCATGGCATTATGGAAAGTACACCAGATTTATATATATTATATATGAAGGACCTGGGTTTGAATTTCATTTCTACCATTTCAACCCTATATGTTCTTGGGAAAATTAATTTAATACATCTGAGTCTCATGTTTTTCATTTGTAAAATAAGACTCAGACAAATTAATCTCGAATATATCCTTTCCCTTGAGTAGTTTACATTTTGTGAGGAGATGCAACATAGGGTGATAAAATCATAGATCTGGATATATAAGCAACCCAAGGGGTAATATGGCCCAAACCTCTCATTTTGCAAAAGAAGAACCTTGGGATAAAAAAGAAAAAACTAGGCATAAAATGTCATAAGTAAAGAAAAGCACGTAGGGTCATTGCTTTATGCCCCCCTTCACTCCATGTGAATGGAGGGTGTACTAAATGAAGCAACATTTTATAAGTACATCTAGAGAGTGGGGCTGGGCCCAGATTATAAAGGACTTTGAATGCCAAACAGTGGGATTTGTATTTTGTCCTAGATGGAAAATAGAGCTGCTAGAACTTTATGAGTGGAAGAACAGCAAGGTTAGAATTGTGCTGTAGGAATATCACAAGAAGTTATGTCAAAGATTCAATGGACAAAGGAAATAATTGTGACACGAAGACCATTTAGGAGGCTATTATAATAATTCAGTCAAGAGATAATGAGGGCCTAAACTGAGTGGTGGCTCCATGAATGGAGAGAAAGTAATGTTCTGAAAGTAAATAAACAAGATGTTACATTTTATTTAATATGGTGAAGGGCAAAGGAGGACAAGGACACAAGAATGATTTCAAAGATAGAAACCTGGGTATTAAAGGGGTGACACTGTCCCTTTACAAAGATAGGGAAGTTAGGAAAAGAGGTAGGTGTAGGAAGAAATAATTTTTTTTTTTGTGTTTTGGACACAGAGTTTGAGATACTCATGGAAAACCTTGTTTTAAATGTCTAATGGGTAGTTGGTGACATAGGATTGGAACTAAAAAGAGATATTAAAGTGTGTGTGTGTGTGTGTGTTAACTCTTCTGGAAGTCATGCACTTGAAAGCTTATGAAAATACTAATAGATGACTGAAAGAAAAGAGAAGGCCCAGGATAGAGACTTGTGGTACTCCCCCAGTCAGTGGGTGGGATATTGATGAAGATCCAGCAAAGTAGACTGAGGAGTTGTAAGATAATTAGAAGGAAAATCAAGTGAAACGGAATTATGAAAAACCAAAGTCAAGATAGTATCTATAAGGAAAGAGTGGTCAACAATGTTAAATGCTGCAGAGAAGTCAAGAAGGGTGAGGACTGAGTAAAAGTTATTGGAATTGACAGTTAAGATATCACTGGTAACATTAGGAAAAGTAATTTCAAGCAAATGATGATGAGGTCAGAAGCCAAAGTGCAAGGAATTGGGAACTGAGTAAGAAAATGTAATGAGAGCAAAAATTTTTTTCTAAGAGATTTTCTATTTTAAAAAGGAGGCAATGTTTTTTTCCTCTCAATGGCTTTTTCCCCCCTCTGGGCAGACTGTCTTATCTAGAGTTTACATCTCTCTCACTGCCTAACCCATCATTCATATAATAAGAACTTAATGTTTGTTTAAATGAATTGAATGTAAGAAGAATCTGTCAGATGATTATGGCAGTATTAGGTTAATGACTGAAAACAGTTTTACTCTTCACTGCTTTGATCCAGAAGCATGAATTTAATTCCACAAACATTTGCTGAGTATTTAGCTAGTATAGAACATTTTTATGTGGGATAGTGAAGGCCCCAATTTTATAGAAAGCATTTTCCCTGCTCTCATGGAACTTATAGTCTAGTATGGGTGGAAGATGTATATACAAATAACTATAATTTGTGAGAAACAAAGGGAAGAACTCTTTTTCTACAGGAGGAGTGATAACAGGATGCAAGTCAGAAGTGACTGGCTCTAATCAGAGTTGAGACCCAGTAGAACCAGGCTTCTGACTAAGTAAAAGGTGAGAAACTTGTATGCATGCTTCAGGAGCTGTTTAATGTTATCTAATACACCTCTAGGGCAGAGCAAGCTAATTTAAATGTATCTGTGATACATGACCAGGTGGGGGAGGGGGGGAACATATCAAAGAGGAGAACAGGAAATAGGTGATCCAGGAAATTGCAACTAGCCAGTGGAGAACAAAGGGGTAGGGGGGGAGGGTGGAATTTGAATTGGGAACAGGAAATAAATAGCCTTACATTTGTCTGATCAAATATGCTACATTAGGGAGTTACCCATTCCTAAAGAATGTAAAATAAATGTAAAATAGGATGAGAATTTTCCTGACTTCACAACAAGTATTTTCTTTCTAGAGCAAGCACCATTCTCACAATTATAAAAATATATAGACATATTATCAAAGTACAAAATAAAAATTCAATATTTAGTATAATGGTGAAGTGTCTTTAGGGGATCAGGGAATTAACAACTATGCATTTGACCCAAACCTGATTATTTTGTCAGCAAGAAAAGAAATGTTCTATGGTAGTATGGTAGAAGTATGACAGAAATGTAGTATGGATCTATCATATTGGAAAATGCTACCCACATCCAGAGAAAGAACTGATGGAGTCTGAATGTTGATCAAAGCATACTATTTTCTTTTGTTTGTTTTTTATTTTTTTTCCTTTTGTTCTGTTTCTTTTTTCACAACATGACAAATGTAGAAATATGTTTTGTATTGCACACGTATAACCTATATCAGATTACTTGCTGTCTTGGGTAGGGGAGAGAGAAGGAAGGGAGGGAAAAAAAATTTCAAGCTCCAAATCTTTCAAAAAAGTGAATGTTGAAAATCGTCTTTACATGGGACTGGAAAAAAATAAAAATACTATTTAAAATATCTTCATATTCTTCAGGTATCTTTCTGTTTTATTTAATTTTTGTGAAACCTGATTTAAAGACAAAAATCAAGAGCCTAAATTTAGAGGAAGAAAAGGGGGAAGAGGAGGTAGACCAAAGGGAAACTTTGCTTGTTGCCTGGGCCTAGAGTATGTCCTTAATGACTGATATTGATGGACTAGATTAATTTAAGATTAAAAACAGTATTCTAGGAGAAGAGAATAAGGGAGGGAGAGAAAATACTACCTCTTATACACTGAACATCCCATATCAACAAATGACTTGCAAAGAAATTTGGCCTCCTTTCTAGAGTTCCTCAACTCATATCATGAGGCTGCCATTTTCTCCATTTGCTTATAAGACCATCCCTGCTCACAGTGATAATGAAGCACTCTGTAAACAGAGATGGAATTTATCATTGGTCCTTACTTTCCTTAGCTATAAAATGATGCAGTTAAACCAGATAGCCTTAGATGTCTATAACTCTAAATCTATGATCCTAAGATCATTTCTTCACCAATCCCTCAACTAAAAGATATAATGTTTGGAGAGGAGTCCTAGTTTCTCCTTGGTTTTTTGTTTGTTTGTTTTTCTCCCACTTGAAGCTCCAAAATTAGGATAGTCATTAAAGATAAATCCTTTTCCACTAGGGAGAGATGTAGAAGTATATGTACCCTAGAACCTAAAATAATATGTAACAAGTTTCAGGGAAACCACATAATTGCTAAAGTAAATTGACCTCCTAGGCAATCTCTGTCTCTCTCTCCAATAATCAGCATCCCATTAACTACAGGACTCAGTACATGTATGCAGAACATCTCCATACTTTCTCTTTATCTTTACAAAGAGTTCCTACCCCCTCTCTCTTCTGTTCTTTAATTGATATAAGCATCAAGTAAGTTAGATAGCTGAAGATATTTTTTTCTCAGGTCTGTCTATCTAATGGTTTCTTTCTTTCCTTCTTCTGGAGAGGGAAGATGGAATGAGGGGGTAGGGGTGAACTGCCACACTTTGGAAAGAAATTCAAGAATCCAATTCAGGACTGTTCGATGCTGGCAATTAACTAAGTTACATGAGCCATCTTTTCTCAGATTCACATCTTCCTGAAAATCTGCAAGTGACCCTCACACCCCAGATCCTGCAATTCACATGTGTTGTTCACTTGGAAGGAGAGAATGACATTAGAAAAATTGTGAATTTATTTTTAACTGAGACCATATTGAAACTTGCTATCATTATCCAACTCACATGTTTTGACTAAAATGTAAAATGCTTACTGAAGCATTGCAGTCCTTATTAAGTAACCTCAGCTTAGTCAAAATCAAGACTTTATTGTTGACCTCCTGTGCATACCGCCAAACTCCACTATGCAGACAGGGCCTCTCTCCCAGCTCTCTCCTGGACAATGCATTATGGTAGTTACATGTGCATATCAGAAGGAGAATAGGCTTAATTTAGAATATTAACTACTATTGGCACATAAAAATGCTTTGTTAAAATATTAAAGGTTCACTAAAAACCTGTAAGAATTTTTAATGCCTCCCTGTGGGTTGCTCACTCTAAATTCAAAATCCCTTCTTATCTCACTTCCAAGGCATTTGTTATTAAGTCAAATATATTAATGTTTATCTAATAAGATCCCAAAGTGCTATTACCTAAAGAAGGACCAATTCATTAATTTGGTTTCTTCAGAACATAACAGCAACACCCAAAAGAGAAGAAATATGCCCAGACAGCCCAGAGAAACCAGCAGAAGCAGGGAGGTTCCAGGGGGTGACTTGTCATTCCTTACCAAGTAGTTTATAATAATCAATTGGTGATGTAAAAATGTAGCTCAAAAGACTAGGGCTAAATATATAATGTCTCCTTTCTCTCACTAGAGGCTGAATTCCAAACACCTCATTAATTTTGGGTTGTTAGAGAGGCAACATCTTTCTCTCTAGAGGCTGGAGTCCTGAACTCTTGAACTTGGCCACAGGCTTCTTCTCTCTGTGATATTCATATCTCAAGCTAAGAGATACCTCTTCACATCTGGGTCTCAGGGAACTGAGAAACTCAGAGTCCAGGAACTCTCCTCACCAGTTGGATAATTGAGAGCAAATGCATCTGAAATAAGACTTTCTCCTAAGGCAACTAATGATACACCCTGGTGGGGAGACAGTATGCACAGCTTTTTCATTCTAGGACTCAAATTCTCTCTTAGGTCTGTTGCTCTCTGGAACACATCAGAAAAGGGTGTAAGGACCAACGCTTCAATGGAGATTTCTTTTTATTGGTCTAGCACAAAAAGATGACCCTAACTCACAGCAAACTACATAATTCATCTCTAATCAATTTAAAGCAGCTCAAGCCAATCTTTTCATGACTAATGAGGTTTAAGAACATGCTCTCATATTCAATGAGGTGTCAAAGGGCAGCTACATGCCTTCCATAGGGAGTTACAATCAAAGTCTCAAAATGAGGCTCACAACCCTGTACATTTATCAGGTTGATAAGAAATTTGCCAGGTAAAACTCTCAACACACTGATAAAGATATTTGGAAACCATTGTGGGTTTTTTTTTTTAGAATTAAGGCCTGTAAATGCTTGTCTCAATCTTCAAAAGGACTCCTGTGAGAGATTTAGCTTTTAGAAAGGCTTTGGTGAGAACTGAGAAGTTTCAGTAAACTGAGGCATATAAAAGATACTTCGTTTTTTGTATCAAATTTGTTTATTCTTTACAATTCCTCATTCATCTTGATTCAGTCATTAGTGCTGCTTCCCTCTGACGGAACATCCTTCTGTAAGCTTCGCCTTGCCTCCAGTAGGCTGACAGAGTACAGTGGAGCATCCGACACAGAGAACCACTGTTTGTGCGTGGCTGAAGACAGTGGTGATTTTATAGCACCCCCGGCACTTCATGTCCATGAAATACGAGTTCGGACTCTGCTCCAGGCACTTCTTCTTGTGTTTATGCTTCTCCTCCTCAGGAGAGGGGTGCAGGAAGTCTTTCACGAGAGGCATGTTGGCGCAGGGAGATCTTCACCGCCAGAAAAGCAAAAGATACTTTTAAAGGAAGTCAGGAGAGAAGATAGTGGTGAAGTGGAAGGATTAGATGTCAGTAACTTTTACCAGAAGTCTGTTAGTCCAGGGGCAGAGAATAAAGAAAAAATATCTTGATGGTATAAATGGTACAAGGACAATCTTTTTTTTTTTTTTACATTTTTCTTTTTTAGCTTTTCATGATTTTCTTTTCTATTTTGTTTTTATTTTTTTTACATTTTTCCCTTGTCCTCTTTCCCCTACCTATACCCCTACCACTTTATTTCTTCTGAATTTATAAGACTTTTATATTTTTCTAAGTACATATATATTGTTCCCTCTTAAACCCATTCCTTGTGAAAGAACTACCAGCCCTCTTTCCCCTCTAAATCCTCTGTATCAACTCTTCTTCTTATACCTCATTTGTATAAAATAATTACTCTTTCTAGCTGTTCCTAAATGGTTTTACTTTTAAAATTCATGTAGTGTTCAGGTTTATCCCCAATCTTTCTTATGAGCTACTCAATTATTAATAAGAATCTTAGACATACATTATACATATATATGTATGTGTATGTGTGTGTGTGTGTGTATACAAATATAAAGTAAACAGTCTGTCCTTGTGAGTCCCTTATAGTCAGCCTTTGGTATATACCTTATATTTCTCTTCATTCTTGTATGTCAAATCTTCTATTTTTTAAACAAAGTCTTGAAAATAGGAGAGTTTATCAAATGTCCATTTTTTTTTCCATCAGGATAATACATAACTTTGCAGGGTGTGATATTTTCAGCTGGGGTCTCAGTTCTTTTGTCCTTTGTTAAATAATGTTCTAAGATCTGCAGTCCTTTGATGTCTCTACTGCTAGGTCATGTGTGAGTCTAATTGTGGCAGCAACATATTTAAATTGCTTTAATCTTAATGTTTTTAATATTGTATCCTTGAGTTGGGGGGGTTTGGAATTTGACTATGATATTCCTATGAGTTTTCCTCATAGGATATCTTTTAGGTAGTGATCAATCAATATTCTCTATTTCTACTTTATCCCCATTTTTCTAATACTTCAGGGCAATTTTCTTTAATTATTTCTTTTATTATTGTATCAAGATCCTTTTTTTATCATAACTTTCATTTAGACCAATTATTTTTATATTATCTCTTCTTGACCTATTCTCCAAATCTCTTATTTTTCTTATATGATATTTCAATTTGTTTTCCATTTTTTTCATTATTTATGTTTTGTTTGATTATTTCTTGATCTCTTATAATTTCACTGGCTTCACTTTGACCAATTCTAGTTTTCAAGGTGCCCTTCTCTTCCTTAAGATTCTGTATTTCCTTTTCTAATTGGTTGACTGTCCCTTCATAGCCTCGTTTTTATTGAATTATTATTTTTTTTAAGTTTTCCCTCCATCTCTATCATTTGATTTTTAAAGTCTTTTTAAAGATCTTCTATGAATTCTTTTGGGGCAAGTAACCATTTGATCACATTGATGTTACTCTTTGGGGGTTTCTTTACTTCGAAATCCTCTTCTGAACAGGAACCCCAGTCATCTCTATTCCCATAATAGCTTTCTGTGGTTGGTTTCTTTCTCCTTTGCCTGTGCAATTTTTGTGGTGATATTTTAATTTTTTTAATCACTTCTAGCCCTGAGCGTGGGGGAGAGTGACTTTTGCCCCAGACCTTTAGTTCTTAGTTTTAACCTCAAACCAAAGCCAAACTTTCAACTTCCTATAAGTGCCCACAGCCTGGGGCTTACTGACCCTTCTGTACTCACCAGGCATGTACTGGTTCCATCTCATCCCAGTCACTTTTTTTTTAATTTTATGTTTATTTTTAGTTAACAACATTCATTTCCACAAGATTTGGAGTTACAAATTTTCTCCCCATCTTTCCCCTACCCACCACCCCAAAACAGTAATCCCACTGAATACCCCCTCCCCCAATATCTCTTATATCCTCCTCCATTGTCCCCTTGACTTTCCAGTAGGGCAAGACAGAACTCCATACTGCAGTGCCTGTATATCTTATTTCCCAGTTGAATGTAAAATAATAATAATATTTTTTTAAACATCTGATGTTAAAACTTTGAATTCCAGATTCTTTCCCTTCTTCCCTTGTCACCCAACCTTCCTGGGAAGATAAGCAATTCAATAAAGGTTGTACATGTGTAGTTACGCAAAACATTTCCATAGTGGAAATATTGTGAAAGACTTACTATATTTCCCTCCATCCTATCCCACCTCCCACTCATTCTATTTTCTACTTTTACCTTGTCCCTTCTCAAAAGTGTACCTTCTAACTACCCTACCTCAATCAGCTCTCCCTTCTATCATCCCCCTCTTATCCACCTCCGCCCTACTTTCCTGTAGGATAAGATACCCAATTTAGTGTGTATGTTATTCCCTACTTAAGACAAATTAAGTGAGAGTAAGGTTGACTCATTCCCTTTTGTCTTCCTGTTCTTCCACTCCATTGTAACACTTTTTCCTTGCCTCTTTTATATGAGATAATTTACCCCATTCTGTCTCTCCTTATCTCCTCTCATTACATTCCTCTTTCATCTCTTAATTTTATTTTTTTAAATATCATCCCTTCCTATTCAATTGATCCTGTGCCATCTGTCTATGTATATCTATATCTATATCATCTATACACACACTCACATATGTATTCAAACACACATATACCCTCCTGTATAGACATATATATGTATGTATACATATATACGTTATATTCCCTTCAACTATTCTCATACTGAGAAAAATGTCATGAGTTATTATTATCATTTTTTCATGTAGGATTGTAAATATTCCAACTTTGATTATGATTTCTTTTCCCTGTTTACCTTCTCATGTTTCTCTTGCTTCTGGTATTTTAATGTCAAATTTTCTATTCAGCTCTGGTTTTTGGATCCAGAATGCTTGAAAGTCCCCTATTTCATTTGATGACCATATTTTCCCTTGGAACATTATACTCAGTTTTGCTGGGTAGGTGATTTTTGGTTCTAATCCTAGCCACTTTGACCTCCAGAATATCATATTCCAATCCCTTTGATCCCTTAATGTAGAAGCTGATAGATCTTCTTATTGTGTTTCCACAATATTCAAATTAGCTGCTTTTAATATTTTCTCCCTTATCTGGGACTATGGAACCTGGCTATAATATTTCTAGGAGTTTTCTTTTGGGGATCTTTTTCAAGAGGTGATTGGTGAAATCTTTCAATTTCTATGTTACCCTCTGGTTCTACAATATCAGGGTTATTTTCCTTGAGAATTTTTTGAAGGATGATTTCTAGGTTCTTTTTTTTGATCATGGCTTTCAGGTAGACCAATAATTTAAAAATTATCACTCCTGGATCAGTTTTCCACATCACTGGTTTTTCCCATGAGATATATCACGTTGCCTTCTATTTTTTCGTTTGTTTGGATCTGTTTAATAGTATCTTGATTTATCATAAAGTCACTAGTTTCCATTTGCTTCAGTCTAATTCTGAAGGAATTATGCTCTTCAGTGAGCTGTTGAAATTCTTTTTCCATCTGGTAAATTTGGCTTTGTAAGGCATCCTTCTCCTCATTGGTTTTTTAAGCCTCTTTTGCCATTGGAGTTAGTCTATTTTTTAAGGTGTTATATTCTTCAGTCAGGTTGTTGACTCTCTTTTCATGATTTACTTGCATCATTCTCATTTCTATTCCCAATTTTTCCTCCATTTCTCTTACTTGATTTTCAAAATCCTTCTTAAGTTCTGCTATGGCTTGAAACCACATCATATTTTTCTTGGAAGCTTTTGGTACAGGAATTCTGACTTTGTTGTCTTACTCCCATTCCATGTTTTGATCCTTTTTGTCACCAAAAAAAAGGAATCTAAAGTTAGATTGCTATGCTTGCTTTGCTTCCCTTGCTTTCTCATGTTGCTACTCAATGACTTGACTTTTTTAGCTCTTTGCTACAGTAGAACTCTGCTTCCAGAGAGGAGAGCTTTGTCCCAAAAGGCTGGGGCTTTTGCAGCTGCTAGAGCTGTTAGTTGGGCTCCCTCTCTACAGACACCACTAGCTCTGGCTCACTGGTCACACACCCCAGGACCTCCATCCAAGACAGTGATCCAGATTCCAGCAGGTTAAAGCAAGAGTGATTACCCTCTGAATGGTTGCTTGGTCCCACTATGATCTGCAGGCCAGGAGCTCTGAAAGAGCCATGCAATGGAGGCTGTACAACCACCACATCTCTGCTGCTTCTCATTCTGGTGGGCAGGGGCTGGCCCACATCTCCATTTCCACAGTTCCAACAGAATTCCACACTGACCTTTTACTTTTTTTATGGCATTTATGGTTTGATAATTCTGGAAACCGCCACAGCTGCTGGTGATCCACTCTCCCAAATCCACTGCAGCTGCTGCTGGTTAGGGCTGCCCTGGCGCTAAAACGTAGGCTCAAGTGGGGCTGGGCTCAGCTCCCAGCACACTGTGATGGACCCTTCCTGTCTGCCCGTTGAGCTGCCTTCAGCAGGAGATTTGTTTCTCTCTGTTGCTTTGTGGGTTCTGTTGCTCTAAAATTTGTTTAGAGTCATATTTTAGAGTTATTCAAGGTGGATATTGGGGGAGTTTTCCTGCTTCTATGCCACCATCTTGGCTCTGCCCCTCCATGAGCTATATCTTATTGATGAGGTTGACACAGGCATTGCCAGAGTCAACTCAGCATTTGGGAGACTTTTTCAGTTGCTTCATTGTCCTGCCACAAGATTTGTTCTCTCGGCAGGTTGGTCTCTACTCCACCACCTTCCAGGAATCCTCTCCAAAAACAGGGTCCAAGGCAATAACAGAATCTCTTTAGAAAAGGGAAGCTGGAATAGAGACAGGTAAAGTGTTCGTGACTTAGGAAATTCTGAGAATAAAGGAGGAACTTGGTGTGAGGGTTAGGAAGGACAAGTAAAGGGGGAAGAGTCAGTATGAGAAAAGAAAGGAGAGAAAGAGGGGAATGTTTTCAAGGGAAAGGCACAGGAAATGAAATCCAAAAATGGAAATCACCCCAGTAACTTTTTGCAGCACAGCTGGGTCTGACATTCCTGGTCAGCAGAGGTTCCCTCAATCTTCCAGGAATCTAAAGTACAACTTTCCTGGGGGTTAAAGTTCCTGTGACCGTAGCAGAGGCAGTATCTCAAGCCAACTAACCCTAGGGCTTGTCCCTTGTTAAAACAGAACGTAGCCCAGGACCAAATCTTTTGTGCTTCTCCACCTATACTTTGTTCACCCTAAGGTGTTATTTTAACTCTTTTGTGGGTCAAAATCTTGAGAGTTTGGAATTTTCTGACCTACTCTGCCATCTTCACAGAATCCTATATCCAACAATATTTTTTTAAGCATGTTTGTAAGCAGATGGTCTGAAGTCAATGGAAAAGGAGAAATCATAGAGGCATCAGGGATGATACCTGGACCATGTTCCTCCAAGGGATTAAAGTAGTGAGATTAGTCCCTTCTAAAAGAAGGATGCCACTGTTTAGAACTGGAGAGTAGGATATATTGATGCTGATTTTTAGAAGATTAATGGAGGGGAGTTAAGTGATCTGCTTTGTGATGACTGTGATCTTAATGAAGTAGGAAACTTAATTTATATGTGATAAATTTGCATAAGGAAATGGTCAAGTGGTTAGAGGTATGAAGAAGAAGAAAAAGTTGAAAATACTTGCTCTTGAGAGGGAGATAAAGACTTTACAATAGAGTTGAAATCTTATTGAATAGGATTTGAGGGTTTAGCTGAGTTGTATTCTAAAAATTTGTAGATAAAATAACTTCAATGTAGGTTTTTTTTCCCCTAGTAATGCCTATTGACAAAGAAAAATAAAGCGGTAGGAATTAATCAGGGAAAAGTCTCAGAAGGTTAGGCGTGAGGGAAGATGAATAATTCCAAAGTGGAGAATAGTGATGTGTTAAAATGGTGGATAATGGTTTTAAGGCTAATAGGGAGAAGAGTGAAGCTAAAGTGAGGGGAGAAGGATAAAATAAGGAGTTAGGGAAGGTTCAAGGGATTAGTGATCATGATTAAGGTGAAGATCAGTTTGTTGTGACATAGTAGAAAAAGTGGAAGAATAGGAGATTGTGGTCAAGTAGTCAAATTTTGAAGTTTAGAATCTTGGCGGTAATAGAGTTCTAGTAAGTGACCTAGGAAAATGGGGTTGCAGGTATGACCATACCAATGTGTGGTGAAGGAAGAAATCAGTGGAATTCAAAAAGCTGAGAGACTGGGTGATAAAGATGCTCAAAGAGTCCTCAAAATGAAGTCTGTGAGAATGATAGCAGAAGTATAGAGTAAGAAGGCAAATCAGGCATGGGAATGCATCAAGATACAGTAGAAAGAGTACTTACTCTTGTGCTGGAGTTATTGTTGTTAAGTCTTTCACATGTCTAACTCTTAGTGAACTTATGGACCATAGCATGCCAGATAGTTCCGTCCTCTACTATCTCTTATCCAAGTTAATTTTCATTGTTTCCTGGACACTATCTATCCATCTTATCTTCTGATGCTCCCTTTTCCTTCAGGCTTCAATCTTTCCCAACATCAGGATATTTTCTATTGAAAGAAGAACCATATTTTTCATGCCATTTCCAAAGGAAATAGTGCTATTGGTATTCACTATTCCCAGAGTAAGAGGTGAAAAAGTGAGAAGGGATGGACAGGAAGGGTATCATGGTGGGAAGAACACATGCATGGAAGGGCATGTTGTTGTTCATCTTTATTTCTCAAAGAGGACCAATGACATCATGAGCATAGATGGATGGTGGATGGGATTTGGAGTTGACCAAATATTAAATGTCAATATTATTTTGGGGTAACTTTACATTTATTCACCTGATTGAAAAATTGGTATAGATCATCCTCAGGTTAAACTTACAAAGCTGAATGCATTAATTCTACCAAGAAAGTCGGTGGTGAGGAAGTAGAAGCATTAGATATATATGACATTTTTCTCCCTGAAGTTTTATAGTGAAGGAACAGATAAAAAAGGGACAGTAGATTTATGTAATATAAAAGTGAAAAGGAGTACCGAGGGGCTGAGCCAAGGTGGTGGAGTAGAAGCAGGGCCCCACTGCTCTGGCTTCCACCTTCCCCAATCCATGTAAAAAGGAGACTCTAAACAAACTTTGGAGCTGCAGAACCCACAAAATGACACAGAGAAGCTAACTTCCCACTGAGGACCCAGGAGGATGGTAGGAATTGGCCAGCTCAGCGCTCTGGGAGCTGAACACAGCCCCACTCTGAGGCTTTAACCCCAGGGCAGGCCTGACCAGCAGTGGCTACAGGAACTGCAGATCAGCAGCAGCTGTGGCCGTTTCCAGATTTACCAACACACAGATGAGAAGGACAAAGTGAGAGGTCAGTGCAGTCTAGACTTTGGGACCAGTAAGTGGGAGTGCATGGCTTTTGCCCCCAGGGCGAGAAGCCGCTGAGGCTCCAGCACAGCCAGCCAGCACCATGTGGAGACTTCAGCTCCTGCCCTGCAGAGTTTAGGGGGACCAAGCAACCAGTCTGAGGGGTAATCGCTCTTGCTTTAACCTGCTTGGATCTGGATTGCGGTCTAAGGTGGAGGTCCTGGGGTGTGTGTCCAGCTTGCCAGAGTGTGTGGAGTCTTCAGCAAGGGCTCCCAACTAATACCTCCAGCAGCTGAGAAAACCCCAGTGTTTGGGAGAGAAGCTCCCCTTTCTGGTAGCAGAGTCCTACTGTGGCAAAAAGCCCAAAAGTCAAGTAGAGTGGCAAGATGCTCAGGCAAAGGAAACTAAGTAAACAGAAGAACCCAACATTAGACTCCTATTTTGGGGACAAAAAGGATCAAAGCATGGAACAGGAGGAAGACAGTGAAGTCAGAACTCCTGCAACAAAAACAGCAAAGGAAAATATGAGCTGGTTATAGGCCATAGAAGACCTTAAGAAGCAGATAAGAGAAGTGGAGGAAAAATTGGGAAGAGAAATGAGAACAATGCAAGAAAATTACAAAATGAGGGTCAACAGCCTGACTGAGGAAAATAACACCTTAAAAAACAGACTAACTCAAATGGCAAGAGGCTCAAAAAGGCAATGAGGAGAAGAATGGCTTAAAAAGCTGAATTTGACAGATGTAAAAAGAATCTCAAAAGCTCACAGAAGAGAACCATTCCTTCAGAATTAGATTGGAACAAATGGAAGCTAATGACTTTATGAGAAATCAAGATGCTGTTAAACAGATCCAAACAAATGAGAGAATAGAATGCAATGTGAAATATCTCATGGGAAAAACCACTAACCTGGAAAATAGATCCAGGAGAGATAATTTAAAAATTATTGTACTACCTGAAAGCCATGATCAAAGAAATAACCTAGAAACCATCCTCTAAGAAATTCTCAAGGAAAACTGCCCTGATGTTTTAGAACCAGTGGGCAAAAATAGATCTTGAAAGAATCCACTGATCACCTCCTGAAAAAGATCCTAAAAGATCCTCATCTGGGGTGAAGGTATGTAGGTAGCCTACATGGTATCTCACTTAGGACATGACAAAATCCCATGGGTTCACAAGATATCTCCCCCACTGGTTTGGTCTGCCCTGGTGCCATCTCTCTCAATTAGATAATTTCCAACACTTCAGTCATTAACTTTCTTTTTTATATACATTTTTATTGCAGATGAATGTATATTTTCATTGATATTCTCTTTATTTTTAAATTACAAATTAATTTTAAGCTATTTATTTATTTTTAGTTTTCAACATTCATTTTTTGAAGATTTTGAGTTCTAATTTTTCCTCCTCCTCTCCCCTTCCCAAGATAGCATGCCATCTGATATAGCTATACATGTATAATTATATTAAACATATTTCCACATTATTCATGTTGTAAAGATGAAACAGAACCAAAAATGAAAACCACAAGAAAGAAAAAACAAACAAAAAAGGAGAGAAGGGCAGCCAGGTGGTGCAGTGTGTAAGAGCACTGGCCCTGGAATTAGGAGACCTGAGATCAGTTCCAGCCTCAGATACTTGGCACTCACACAAAATAACTGGCCATGTAACCTTGAGCAAGTTACTTAACCCCAATTGCTTTAAAAAAAAAAAAAAAGGATAGAAAATAGTAAGCTTCTATCTCCATTCAGGCTCCACAGTTCTTTCTCTGGATATGGATAGCATTTTCCATCTTTAGGCTTGGAATTGTCTTAGATCATTACATTGCTGAGAAGAGCTAAGTCTTTATCAAAGCTGGTCATTGCACAATGTTGCTGCAACTGTGTATAGTGTTCTCTTGTTTCTGCTCACTTCACTCAGCATCAGTTCGTATAAATCTTTCCATGTTTTTGTGAAATCTTCTTATTCATCATTTCTTATGGAACAATAGGATTCCATTACATTCATATACCATAACTTGTTCAGCCATTCCCCAATTAATGGGCATCCCCTAAATTTCCAATTCTTTGCTACCACAAAAAGACCTGCAATAAATATTTTTTTTAATGTGGGTCTTTTTCCCATTTTTGTGATCACTTTGTCATACTAGAAGAAGTATTGCTGGATCAAAAGGTATGTACAGTTTTATAGCCCTTTGGGTGTAGTTCCAAATTGCTCTCCAAAATGGTTGCATCAGTTCACAATTCCACTAACAATGCATTAGTGTTTAAATTTTTCCACATCTCCTCCAACATTTATCATTTTCCTCTTTTGTCAAGTTAGCCAATCAGATCTATATGATGTGGTACTTCAGAGTTGTTTTAATTTGCATTTCTCTAATCATTAGTGATTTAGAGCATTTTTATATGACTAGAGATAACTTTAATTTCTTCTTCTGAAAACTTCCTGTTCATATCTTTTGACCATTTATCAATTGGGGAAGGACTTGTATTCTTATAGATTTGATTCAATTCTCTCTATATTTTAGAATATAGAATTTTAATATATTCTATAATATAAATTTAGAATTAGAGGATTTTATTAGAGTCACTGTCTATAAAAATTGTTGATTTCTGCTTCCCTTTTAATCTTGGTTGCGTTGACTTTGTGCAAAACCTCTTTAATGTAATGTAATTAAAATTATCCATTTTGCATTTCATAATGTTCTCTGTGTCTTTTTTGGTCATGAATTCTTTCCTTCTCCATAGATTTGACAAGGAAACTATTGTTTGCTCTCCTAAATTGCTAACAGTATCACCCTTTATGTCTAAATCATGTACCCAGTTTATCCGTGTTGGTATATTGTGTAAAATGTTGATCTATGCCTAGTTTCTACTCTACTATTTTCTAGTTTTGCAGTAGTTTTTGTCAGATGGTGAGTTCTTGTCTAGGAAGCTGGAGTCTTTGGATTTATCAAACAGTAGATTACTGTAGTCATTAACTACTGCTATCTTGTATACCTAACCTATTCCACTGATCTGGCACTCTATTTCTTAGCCAGTACCAAGTAGTTTTGATGACTGTTGCTTTATAATACATTTTCAGATCTGGTACAGCTAGGCCACTATCTCTTGCATTTCAGATGAATTTTGTTATTATTTTTTCTAGCTCTATAAAATAATTTTGGTATTTTGATTGATACGGCAAGTCACTGATTTTTCTTTGACAATAAACATGGATAAGGACAACAAGATAGTTATATTGTTGAAAGAGAAGACTCAAAGAAGGGATTGGAATTCTGCTTTGAGTAGATGGGATAGTAATAACAAACGATTAAGAGAAAGTGGGGCTTCTTGATGTTTATGTTATACCTATTTTCTCTGCCAAGTAGAATGACCTTTTGACTGGAAAGAGCACAATTAGTCAAGTCAACAAGTATTTATTAATTGCTGACTATATGCCAGGCACCATGTATGCTTCAAAGGAAGCATGGTACAGTAGAAGGAGCACTTGATTTGAAATCAGAGGGCTTGGGTTCAAATTCTGACTACTTCACTTACTACCTGTGTGATCATATGAAAATCATTTCATTTCTCTGTACCACAATTTCATCTGTAAAATAAGAGTTTTGGACTAGATGACCTCTAAGGTCCCATTCACTCCTAAATCTAAGATATGCTGTTGATCCTCTGCTGCTCTACCCCTCACATTAGTACATACACAAGACCTGGATGTTAACTCCTCCATGAAGTCTTCCCTTTTCATCTCAGTCATAAGTGATCTCTCCCTCCTTGAAATTCTGGCAGTATATGCTTACTTGTGCATATATCTTACCACTCTTACTACAAAATAAATTCATTGAGGGAAAAGAATGTTATAATTTTCCACTATATCTCCCATAGCACCTAGCACAGTGCCTTGCCCGTAGTAGGTCCTCAATAAATAAGAGGAAAAAAATTTTGGCTTGCTTGGTTGAGGGGCACCAAGATTCCTGAGTCAAGAGGCATTTCAGTTCAATGGAAAAGGCACTGATCCACAAGTCAGAGGATCTAGTTTGGCATTCTGACTCTGGTGTTTACTACCTGTGTCACATGGGCCAAGTCACTTAAACTCTCTGGACATCAATGACCTCATCTCAGAAAATGAGGATTTGGTACATGCCAGGCTTTGATATCATTTTCAGCTCTAAAGCTATGATTTTATGTTTGTAAAGGCTAGAAAGAAGGACTATTAAGAGGGTAGAGAAGTTAGGACTATGGCAGTGACAAAGGGAAAGAGGAGGAAGGGGTAAATGTATGTTTGAAGAAAGAGAGAAAGTACTCTGGGAAGGGGAGATAGACAAGTACATAAAATAAATATCACAGCTTTACTCTTTATTGCCCATGGGCTTTACAATAATGACTAAAGCATCTGCTTGCAGGGATAGATGCTGACAGTATATCTGCTTCTTTGTGTTATTATCAGAACATGGGGATTTCTCCAAATGTAACCATCACCAGCATCTATTGCTGGATTCCAACACCAAGACTGCAACCAAAATCCTGAAATCCTTATTTCTCATATATTATTTGTCATTTCTTGGCAAATGTGAAAGTAGAAGAATTTAGTGACAGTTTTTAGCTCATGAAACCTTAGTGACTAGATGTCTACACAATTAAAGTAGAGAGTTGAGACAAATATATGTATTATTTAGCCCAGGAAAAATCCAGTAAAATTATCTTTTGTTTCCTTATTTGTGATTCATTCTAGTATTTTTTTTTAAAGCAATCGGGGTTAAGTAACTTGCTCAAGGTTACACGGCCAGGTGTTTCTGGGTGGGTGCTAAGTGTCTGAGCCCGGGATTCGATCCCCAGGTCATCCCAACACTGGAGCCGGTGCTCTTATTCGCTGTGCTACCTGGCCGCCCCCCTTCTACTATTTTTACTAGCCACTTTATAAGGTGTGACAAACGCAGGACAACATGTGACTTTAGTCTTTATCTGGCTACCATTTTCTTCTATGTAAAACTATACTAGAATATATAAGATGGTAAGTGCTTTTATGTGGCCAGGAGAAATTCATTAATGCCTTTCTGAACTCCCACCAATGCACTAGGAATTATTGAGACGAATATCTTCCAGTGAGTTTGGACATAGACCTTCAAAATAATCAGAATCCTAGGGTCACATTAAATTCACAAATATGTTCATTCAGCAAGCATGTATTAATCATTTAGTACGTTCTAGGCATTGTACCAGGTCCAGTCTTGGTGCTCAGGGAGTTTACAATCTACTCAAAGGGCTCAATAAAACAAGTGGAATAAAGCTGGATAAGAGTCTGCCTCCCTTCCCATTAGCTTTATTGGAAAGAAAAACACCAGCTAATAGCACTCACACTTATTTAATCAGTTTTTCCTTCCTACAGTCTTCAGTAGATATTTGAAAACTTCCCTGGGCAGTTAGGCATAGAAAGTAACTAACTGCCAGAGACAGATGGTGTGGGATCCTTCAGCAATGAAAGTGTGAAGGTGTTTATGATTCTTCCCTACATTTTCTTATACCTGATGTGCTGCAAAACCTCCTCACATCAGCCATACCTCAAGGTGGTCTGAAGCCTTCAATTTCACAATTAAATTTGCAATAGATGAGCCAAGGACTAAGGCCAAGTTATTCTTGGATCAAGGCACACTGACCAACCATGGAAAGTTTTACTGACACTCCCACAGATATTTCTGTTATCTTTCCCTTTTCTCCCACACACTCTCTACCATTCTTCCTTTGTAGATAGCTTATTGAAATGATGTGGTTCTTATGAGGCCCAGCTGTTAAATGATGATAGGATGCTGAGTTAAATAGACCACAACTGTGTCAGATTCTTCTTTACATCACCACTTTACAAAATGTGGTCTATAGACCATTGGTAGCCCTTAGGGGTTCTGTAAGTGATCTGTTGGTCTCTTCAAGTTTCCCTGACAGTGAAGTGAAAAAAAACCTGTAAACTTGGAATCAAGCAACCCAATTCCTCTCCCATAAGGGCATGCAAATGATTATGTATCCTTAGGCAAATAAGTTTGCTGATTGCCACAAATCTCCAGCTCTCAGATTCTATGATTCAATGAAGCTGCTCCTTTACTCAGAGTTTTCAAGGTGAAGGCAGTACCACTGGAACCAGAGCCTAGAGGGGAGCACAGTATAAGTTTCTCATTCTTACTCTCACCCTGTGATTAATCTAAGCACAGCAGGGACAAGCTGAGAGGCATGAGAAAGTGGGGTTTATGAGGCAGGAAAACCTCTGTGACCAAGGACTTTGCATTCATTGCCTTATTTGGCCAAGTTTCTAGTTGAGAGGTTGTTAACTTTTTTTTTTCATGATCCCTTTGGCAAATTTATGGACCACTTTTCAGAATAATGTTTTTTAATGCATACATAAATAGGATTAACAAGGAAACAATAACTTTTTTTAAAAAAATCACAAATCCCAGTTTCAATACCCTTATTCTAGATAGTTTTAAAGAATTAGCATGAGTAAATAGAGAGTCAGAAAGACAGGTCCAGGTTTCATCACTGATACACACAATTCATGTAACTCTGGACAAATCATTTAAATTTTAAATGATCTAGGCAAAAAAAAAATAAAAAAGACAAAAAGGTACTAAATGGTAGAATTAGAATTTCAATATGGGTCCTCCAACTCCAAATATATCTCTTCTTACTGCTTCATATTATTGTAATTTCCTCTGAAAAGCCCATTAAATATCTGTCATCCAGTTTTATTCAAATAGTCTTTGAACTTCTGGGCATAAACTACCTATGACAAACCAGAGTAATGTGTTCAAAATGTAGAGAGTAATAGAAAGGTGGTATTTCCTTTCATAATCCTCTGTCAAGAGTGAAACCTGGTGTAGTGGAGGGAGGCCTGAATTTAGAACCAGAGAGGGCCCTGGATTTAGAATCAGAAAACCAGGTTGTGAATTCCAGCTCTGCTATTTGTTGCCTGTGTAAACTTGAACAAATTACTTAAGCCTTCTAGGCCTCATTTTCTGCTTCTGAAAAAAAATGAAAGTGGGGGATTAAATGACCTTTGAACTTCCTCCATGCTCTTTATCCAATCATTTCAAGGACCCTTTTGAAAGTCTAAATAAATTATCCCTCCTATTTTATTAACCCATTCAAAACATTTCCCAATTAATAAGGAAAGATTTTTCATTACAGAAAATTATGACTCTCTCTTCCCCAATGGAATAATCTTGTTTATATATTCACTCATAATAGAGTCAGACAGATAATGAGACTTAAAGAGCAAGAGGGACTCCTCCCTTAAAAGCCAGTCAGGGACATGATGAGATTTACATTCAAGCAGAGATGGAGATGTGATGGTAAATGCTTAACAACTGGGTCTCCAGAAAAAAGAAAATGTATCCAACACACGTTTTTTTAAGTGTAATCTGCCTTACTAACTTTTTTTCCTTCACTATGCTAAATCTAAACAATCAACAAAACTGCAAATCAAACCCCAATTCATAGCATTTGCCACTTTCTGAGATATAAACGCTGACACTAAATATTTATTAGTTGGCTCTCCTAAAGCACTACAACTCGGCTCCAACACACCCCTGCACTCAGGTCTCTTGCCTTTAGACCCAGTATTAAAACATTTGCTCATCTACAACATAGCTATCCAGATCAGCCATGAGCATCCTTTATAGATTAACAAATTTTATCAGAGCCATATCCATAATTCCCTCAGCATCAAAAGGTAAGAGCAGATCATTGCTAAGGTCCTAGAGAGACTTGGATTAGTATCCATTGACACTAGCAGAAAGATAGTAGTAGAATGGACAATTCCAGATTCTCTTGTTCTACCCTACCATCACCCATGGAGAAGGCAAGAAATATGATATCCATTGCACATATGAAGTCATGCAAAACGATATTTTCACATTAGCTATGTTGAGAGACAAAAGAAGCAATAAAAATAAAGAACAATATCCTTAAATCTACATTCAGAGTCCATCAGTTCTCAATTTGGAGGTAGGTACTACTTTTTATCATGAGTCCTTTTGAATTGTCATAGATCATTAATATTACATTCATCAGTCTTTTACCAATGATTATTATTACAATATTGCTATTACTTTGTATATTGTTCTTTTGGTTCTGTTCACTTCATGTAGCATCATTTTATGAGTCTTCTCAGTATTTTCTGAAATCATCTTCTTAATCATTTCTTACAAAACAATAGAATTCAATCACAAACTGTGCACTGTAACTTGTTCAGTC
Organism: Petaurus breviceps papuanus; assembly: GCF_028583685.1. NCBI lineage: Eukaryota > Metazoa > Chordata > Mammalia > Diprotodontia > Petauridae > Petaurus > Petaurus breviceps. The sequence continues at coordinate 19,092,193 of NW_027186492.1, forward strand.
ATTTTCCAAATAATATAAATGATAAAATCATGATATAAAAAATAGTAAATGATATTTATAATGGTTTGTATCCTGCCTTAGACACTTGAATCCTGCCTCAGACACTTAAAAGCTGTATGATCCTAGGTAAGCCACTTCTCAGTTTCCTCATCTATAAAAGGAAGAAGTTGGACTTAATGACCTCTGATGTCTCTTCAGATTTAAATCTATGATCCCATATGAAATCTATGTGTTCACCTACTCCGTTATTGCATTAACCAGTGTATGCTATAAAATTTTCCCCAAAATGTCTTGCTTTCCCTCTAATTTGGCTTTGTTAGTTTAGTTTGTGCAACAGCTTTTAAATTTCATGTAATCAAAATTATTTATTTTGCTTCCCAAAATCAGCTCTATCTCTTATTTGATCATAAACTCTTCCCTAATCCATAGATGTGACAAGTATAGTTTTTCATGCTTTCCTAATTTATTTGTAATATCACCCTTTATGTCTAAGTAATTTATCCATTTTGACCTTATCTTGGTATATGGTTATATGTAATTATATCAGTGGTAAAGAAAAAGCCTTTGACAAAACAAAGCAAACCTTCCTATTGAAAAAACCACAAGAAAGGATAGGAATCAAGGGAGTCTTTCTTAAAATAAAAAGTATCTATCCAAAACCATGAGCAACTATTATCTGTAATAGGGATAAATTTTAAGACTTCTCAATGAAATCCTGAGTGAAACAGGGATGTTCATGATGCCATCTGTAATAGTTTTGTTTCCTTGGTGCCCATTTTTATGCTTTCAGTTTCTTGTTATTTTTTTTTTATTTTTATAGCTAGCAATTATAATGCAATTTTGAATAATAGTGGTGATAAAGGACATACCTATTTCACTCAGGTTTTCATTGAGCAGGCTTACATTTTTTTCTGCACCATTGATATAATTATGTGATTTTTGTTATTTATATATTTAAATATGCTGATGGTTTTCCTCATATTGAATCAGCTGTCTTGGTACAAATCCCACCTGGTCATAGCATATGATCTTTGTGATATATTACTCTAAGCTCATTGCTAGTATTTTATTTCAAACTTTTGCATCGATATTCATTAAGGAAATTAGTGTAGAGTTTTTGTCTCTTTTTATTCTTGTTGTTTTAGATATGAACATCATATTTTTGTGACAAAGGAATTTGGTAAGACAACTCCTTACCTATTTTATTTTCAAATAGTTTATATAGTGTTGGGATTTTTTTGAAATATGTGGTAGCATTCATTTGTAAATTCATCTGGTCCTGAGGAATTTTTTCTTAGGAAATTCATTAATGCTTTGTTAAATTTATTTTCCTAAGCTAGGGCAAATTGTTCTATCTCCTCTTCTGTTAATCCAGGCAATTCACATTGTTTTTTGTAAATATTCATTTACTTCACCTACATTGTCAATTTTATTGGAACATAATTGGGCAAAATAACTCTTAATAATTGTTTTAATTTCATCTTCATTTCTGGTGCATTTATGATTTTCATTTTTGATGATAATAATTTGGTTTTCTTTCTTTTTTATTTTTTAAGTCAAATTAATCAATTGTTTATTTTATTTTTTTCATAAAACTAGCTTCTCTTTTTAATTGTTAGTTCAATGGTGTTCTTACTACTTTCAATTTATTAATCTTTCCTGTGATTTCAGAATTTCCATTTTGCTGTTTCATTGGGGATTTTTAATTTGTCCTTTTCTAGTTTTTTTTTTCCAGTTGTCTATCCATCTCACTGATTTGCTCTTTCTTTATTTTATTTCCATACACATTAAGAAATATAATTTTTCCCCTAAATATTGCTTTGGCTACATCCTACAAATTTTTGAATGTTGTTTCATTGTCATTTTCTTTAATAAAAGTATTAATTGTGTCTATTATCTTTTGACCCACTCATTATTTAGGAGTAGATTATTTAGCTTCCAATTAATTTTAATCTATGATTCCATAGCATTTTGTTAAATGTATTTGTATTGCATTATGGTCTGAAAAGGATGAAGTTAATATTTCTGTTTGTCTGCTTTTTGTTGTGAGGTTGTGAGGTTTTCAATGCTTTACTACAGGGTCAAATTTTGTGAAGGTGCCATGTACAGCTAGGAAAAAAAGCTATACTTCTTTTTATTTCCATTTAGTTTTCTCCAGAGGTATATCATATCTATTTTTTAAATGATTCTATTCATCTTCTTGACTTCTTTCTTAGTTCTCTTACAATTAGATTTATCTAGCTTTGAGAGGTGAAAGTCAAGGTCTCCCACTAGTATGATTTTACTGTCTATTTCCTCTTATAACGTATTTAACTTTTTCTTTAAGAATTTGGACACTGTACCATTTGATGTATTTATGTTTAGTGTTGATACTATTTCATTGTCTGCAAGTTATATTTTCCCACTTATCTCTTTTAATTAGGTCTATTTTTACTTTTGATTTGAGATCATGATTGCTACCTAAGTATTTAACCTCAGTCAAAGCATGATAGAGTCTACTCCAGTCCCTTATTTTAACTCTGCATGTCTCTCTGTTTCAAGTGTGTTTTTTGTAAATACCATACTGGTATATTCTGGTTTCTAATTCATTTTCTTATCTACTTCCAATTCATAGAGGAGTTCATCCCATTCCCATCCGCAATTATGATTACTAACTGTGAATTTCCCTCTATCCTATTTTCTTCTGTTTATCTTTCTTCTCTTTGTTTTTATCCTGTCCTTCCTCTAATGTATGTTTTGTTTCTAACAACTGCTCTTTAAAAAAAATCTTTCCTTCCTTTTATCACTCTTTCATTTTTTCTCTTATCCCCTTTCCCTCCCCATTTCCTATTGGGTAAGATAGTTTTTTTCTTACCAATTCAGTATATATGCATACATACATACATATATGTGTGGAGACAGATATAGGTTCTCCTTTTTTGGACCAATTTAGACATGAGTGAGAGTCAAACCTTGCTTGAACCTTCTCCCTCCATTTCCCCCTTCCCCCACTGTAAAAGCTCTTCCTTATACACCTCAGAATTAGTTGTTATTTAAAGGTTTGGTAGAATTTGCTTATAAACCCATCTGGTCCTGATTTTTTCCCACCTTAGGGAGATCATTTATGCCTTTTTTCCATTTCTTTTTCTAAAACAATGTTATTTAAATTTTCTCTTTTCTTTTCTGGTAATCTGGGCTATTTATATTTTTGTAGATAGTCATTTCAGGCAGATATTCTCACTATGTCCAGGACCTGCCATGCTCTTTTCCATATGTTTTCTTCCTCCTACTGAATGCTCTTTTATTACCTTTTTCTCTGGCAATCTGATTTCTTCAAGAACTCACATTAAATTTTATTCTTCAACTAATCTTTTCATTGCTAACCCACAGGGATTTCTCCTTTCTCTGAATTCATAGAGTAGCTATCTATTATATCAGAGACTCAGAAGTGGGAGAAACATCAGCAGGTCTCCTCTACAATATTCAAGCCATCCATAAATCCTTATTAGGTCTTCCTATGGGCCATACATTGTGCTAAGCTTTTTGGGCACAGAGGTGGCTGACAAGTCTCATCCAACCTCCTCCATGAGTAGAAGAATTCATTACAAAAAAAGTAGTGCATTGCACTCTTTAACAACTTTAAGTATAACAGTTCATTCTAATATTTAATTACTTCAGTATCATTAAGTAAACTTCTGTCCATGTATTCTTATTTTCCCAACTAAACTCAATAGCAGGGTCTATACTAAATGCAGTAAGAATTCTAAGGCTATCAGAGGCTCAGATCAGGGGCCCACTAAACACTTTTGACTTGATTAGCAAGATTCTGAAATGTGGTAAATACCATCCCAGAGGACAACAAGCAAAGAAAATGTATTTTCCCTCTGAACTCCAAATAGGGATAAGGTGTGGAAATTAGAAAATGAAGTTCAATATTCTCATTTTTAATGAAGCCCTCCTTTCTATTTTTAATGGTGAATTTGAGTGGTCATGAATTAATTTAATGAACAATAAAGATCATATGAGTTTAGACTTAAAAAGTAAAGGATTACCTCTTACATCTGGATACAAGTACTCTGTCTGCTAAGTTAGAGGTTAAAATCATGCCATAAAAATGTACAGCTTACTAGGGAAAGTCTTAGAATGCATTTAGCAACCTTCTCTTGTGTAAGATAAAACAGACTTCAACAATCCAAATAAAAGACCTCTTTATGATCTTTTCCAAGGAGACTTTCACTAAGCCCCTTTCCCACACCTGAAGTTCACCAGATCATATTCATCAGTATTGACAGTCCTACCTATGGTACTGTCTAGCAAGAAATTCTATTTGTTACTATTAATAAACTAACCTTTGCCATATTGATTAGCTGCTTATCTAGGCTTTACAGACAACATTCTTCTTGCTTGTCTCAGCACTCTTGTGTCAGTCTGAAGAGTACCCCTTAGTCTTTGCTCCCTGCTTTCATTAGAGTTGTCACAGAAAACCATGACCTTAGATTTTTTTTCCCTCTTCAGTCATTCCCTGGCTTTTTTCATTGTATGGTTTTTAAATTGTTCTTGTTATTGTAGGTGGCTTTTTTCCCTCTTCCTTTAATATTTTACATTTTTTCCTTTTTTTTAAAATACAATCATGGGATCACAAATGTAGAGTGAAAAGAAAAGTTATAAATCATCTAATCCACATGCCCTCCCTTTTATAGATTAGGAGACTGATACAGGGATGTGCAAGGATTGGCTTAAAGTAACAGATAGTAAAGCTGGAGGCAAATAGATGGTTCAGTGGATAGAGTGTTCAATTTGGAGTCAGGAAAACCTCAGTTCAAATCTGGCCTCAGATACTCACTAGCTGTGTGACCTTGAGCAAGTCACTTAATCTGTGTTTGCCTTAATCCACTGAAGAAGTAAATGGCAAATGACTACAGTATTTTGGCCAAGAAAACTCAATATGGGGTCATGAAGAGTCTGACACAACTGAATAACTAAAGTAGGCAGCAGAGATAGGATTTTAACTCTGATGTTCTGAAATCAAAAACTATATTCTTTAAACCAGAATCTCCCATTCCCCTCTTCCCACATATAGACCCAGAATCCTCCATTGAAACAAATATTGTAAAGTGAACAAAAAAAATTGAAATGCTGACCGTCCCTTAAAGTATTTGTTTAATTTCATAACTATAGCATATCTCCCAGAAGACATATTTTGCCATCAGTTCTCTGAAATCATAATTAGATACTATATTGATCAGAGTTCTAAGTTTTCACTTTATGATGTGCATCATGTAAATTACCCACCTTGTTCTGTTCCACTGTTCACCAATAAATCTAACCATTTCTTTAAATTCTTCACATTTATTACTTATTATCATCCATTAATATTTCATTACAGTCATATGCCATAATTTTTTTAGCTATTCTGAAATAGATGGAAACTCATTTTGTTTCCAATCCTTTGCTATTACAAAAAAAAAAAGAAGTGCTGTTAGATATATGTTTGAATATATAAGATCTTTCCTTCTGGCTTTGATGTCCTTCATGATTTTGACTAGTATTGGTTGCATTGAGTCAAAAAATATGTTCAGGTTAGTGGTCCTTTTTAGTACAGTTTCAATTTTTTGAGTATAGTCGAATACATTCAGGACTCCACCAAGAAGTTATTGCTATGTCTGTATTCCCGCAGACATTCCAATATTTACTATTATTATCTTTTATTACCTTTTTTAAATCTTAACATGAGGCAAAGCTTTAGCATTGTTCCAATTTTCATTTATTTTATTATTAGTATTTTGAAACAGTCTTATTTTTTTCAAGTAGTTGTTGATAGTTTATGTTTCACCTTTTAAAAATTGTTCATAAACTTCAACCACTGAACAATGTCTATTATAATTAGATATTTGTAACAATGCCCTATATTGCTTGAATATCAGACCTTGGAGATATTTGCTGCAGATTTTTCTCAATTAACAATTTCTATTACAATTCTAGTAGCACTATTTTTTTCAGATAAAACTTTTTAATTTTATTTTGTTTAAACTGTCCATTTTATTGTCTATATTCAGCTTCATATTAAATAAATATGAATAAAAAAGAAAACTATTAATTAGCTTGATTTTTTTTAAAGAAAGCTACAGACTGGTGAAGTTGAAAGAATGGTAGATTAGATTTGGAATGTCTAAAATTCAAATCCCAACTTAAATATTTATCATGTATGTGAGCTAGGACAAGTCCTCTTACTTCTATGGGCTTCACTTCCTTCATAGGAAAAATGAGATCTGGACCAGATGGCTTTTAAGGTTCCTTCAAATTCTAACTCTATGATCTTTGAGAATAATCAAGTCAATTTAACAAGTATTTATTTAAGTACCTACTATGTGCCAGGAACTTGCAATTTCTTTGATATATGGAACTCCAAGATAAGAAAGCTCTCTCTACCAGTGTAGGTCATCAAGGTTCTATCAATTTATAGTCTCAAAGAGTTGCCTAGGGCACTGAGGAGTTAAGATACTGGTGAGGATTATACAACCAATATATGACAGAAGCATGACTTGAACTCATATCTTTCTAAGTCTGAGGTCAGCTCTCTATTCCTCTGCCGTGTTGCCACCCGAAGGAAATGCAAAACTTAAGTATGAAAGGTAATAAGAAAAGCAAAGGAGAGTGGAAGGTGATATCTCATATAACTATGGCCCCCAGGAGAAACCTTCATCTTCAGATTTTGTGGGCAGTCTTTCCTGGTTTCTCCATGTTTTGTATTCTAATGAATATCCATTTTTAGCATTGGTTTCCTTGCACTTTCAGCTTGGCAAGGGTGCCCTAAGTAGGATGGTTACAAACTGGATATGTAGAAGAAATACTATAAAGACATTAAAGTACAATTTTAAACAAGGTGACATAGCTGCTCACTGCTAAGAAACAGGAAGCAATGAGCCCATTATCCAGCATGCAGCAATTAGTTCTCTGATGACAAAGAGGTTTGGTGTCTAGAAAACTTCTGGTTTTATTTTATTTTCCTTGTCTAGCATTTTTGTGTCCAGCAAGGTAACTGTGCTTTAACTAAGCACCAAACCCAGAACTCTCTTCTGTTTTTCTCTTTCTCTAACCCAATCTCACACCCAAATCTGGAATATTCTATTTCAAAATAGGCACTTTTTATTTCCTAGCTAATTGGCATTCCCTACCTGTGGTATCACAGTTGAGACAATAAACATACCTAAAAAGAACATTCCTATGAAGGAGCTAAAACTTCTTTATCTACCTAAATAGCTACCTAAGTATTTTAGCACCAAGTGAAGATAGAACCTAGACTCACAATGAAAGCTTGGTCTGTGATCCAGGTCTTAGAAGCAGACTCCTAGAAGAATACACTGGGGACAGCTAGGTGGAGCAGTGAGTAAGAGCACCTGGCACCGGAGTCTAGAGGAACTGGGAATGGTTTGGCCTCAGATACTTAACACCCACACAAAATAACTGGCTGTATAACCTTGGGCAAGTTACTTAACCCCAATTACTAAAAAAAAAAAAGAATACCCTGGATCACTTCCTCAGACTGTAACCTAAAGAACATACCTGAAACTTCCTGGTAGTATATTTGATTTTCCCCTGACATTTCCTATTTTGTTTTGGAGACATCACTGTTAGAAGGTTAGGGAGCTGCCTAATTTGGATGTGTGGGAAAAAATGTGGGGGGTGGAGGTGGAAAATGAAGCTCTAAACTTTTGATGTGTCTGCTGATGCCCATGGATGATACACCAGTACCCTTTTCCTTTTGTCCCTGCCTCCCACTCAGTAGGGGATTCCAGTTAAGCTCCATTATTTCTATTTAACAAGATAACCTATTATTTTCTTTCAGCATTGGCTGGCCTATCTGAGTGTTTTATACAACTCCTTTCTCCCTAAAATAAAGTTTTCAGAAATAGGATCAGTCTTAAGGGGATCCAACAATTAAATATAGAAAAGATTTAAGGTCACTCATTGGCCTCAGAAATAATTTTCATGTATGCAAATAGCAGCATGACCTGTCACAAATATATAAAAAACAAACAAACAAAACACTTTGATCCACAGAAAGGTTGACAGATATGGACCTAGCCACAAAAATAAGCTTCACATATACACATGGGATAGATTTAGCAGATACCACAAAAAATAAACCATGCATAAGATATGAGAAGAAAAAGTTCTAGGAGCACATTCAGCTCAAGTTAAAATTCTTTATTTAGGCAGCAGTAATAGCTTCTTTGCTAGAATGTTGATTTCTAGAATTGTTCAGTGTTAGCAAATCACCATAAAATTTCTAAAGTGTGTCATACACTGTCTCATCTGATAGAAGAGTTAATCAAATTCTTTTAATTCTTTGCATACATTTTCTCAAAATAACATGCACTATCCATAATATAATGAGGTCTAAAATATGTTCAAAGCAAAAATAACCTGTTCCCTAAGGAAACATAGACTCAAACAAGTCCCTTTTCTAATTTATATAAACACAGACAAATAGACTACTTTGTGCTATGTTTCTCTTCTAAGTGGCTTTCGGCTAACATCCCATCCATGTGGCTTTTTTATTAAAACCTAATTTAAAGAGAGTTTATTGAAAACAAATATCTGAGACTTAATGACAAACTTTCTCCGCTAGTATATTAAACAGGATACAAAGGTGCTGATCATCAACCCCATAATTATCACTTTTCATGTGCATCCACTTTTGACAATAATATAAGAAAATAATATCTTTAGGAAAGAGACCTTTACTTTATGCAAATATAGATTAAGAAAACCCAAATTATTTTTAATGAGCTATGTATATATTATGTATCTCTATCTAAAGCTCATTTGGACTATGGCATTAGGTAAGCTTAGTATGACTTAAAATATTATAAAATTTCTGTTCTTACCTTTATGATGATGGGTTTTTCAAGTCTGACACATCCTGAAAATAGGGGGATAACACTCTTTCAACTTTTTACTGCAAATACCTTAGAAGCTTTCATTTTGGGGCTAATAGATGGGCATAATAGAAAGATCATTGACTCTAGAGTTAGAGGTCTTGGGTACAATGCTACCTCTAACACTTCCTCTGTGACTTTGGGCAAGTCACTTAACCTCCATGGACCTTAATTTTTTAATATGTATAAAAAGGAGATTTAACCAAATAGCCTTCAACATCCCTTCCAGCTCTGAGTTGATCTTATGGCTTTAAGGGATGTTTTTGGTCATTTATTCCAAATTCCTCATTTTACAAGTGAAGAAACTGAGGCTGAAATGAGAGCAGGTGACTTAAACAAGATTACACAGTAAATGTTTGAACTGATATTTGAAACCTGATCACTTGACTCCAAATTTACCACTCTTTCCATAATACCTAAATGCTTATTTCTCAGGCCAATAATGAAAAATCAAATTAAATCCTCTTGAAAACTCATTACTCTTTCATCTGTACAAATATGAAGTGGAAAAATGAGAGTGAGCTTTCTCTGCAAATGTTGATTTATATAGATGGAGTTAGAGGTAACTAGCTGGCACAGTGGACAGAACCCCGGAGCCTTGGGGAGGCTATGTGGTGCAGTGAATAGAGCACCAACCCCAGAGTCAGGAGAAACTGAGGTCAAACCCAACTTCAGGCACTTAACACAAAAAGTAGCTGCATGACGTTGGGCAAGTCACTTAACCCCAATTGCCCTCCAAAAAGCAAAAAAAAAAAAAAAGAACCTCAGAGTCTAGAGTCAGGAAGACTCAATGTCCTAAGTACAAATCTGACCTCAGACACCTACTAGCTGTGTTACAATGAAGAACTCATTTGCCCTGTTTGCTTCAGATCCTCATCTGTAAAATGCACTAGAAAAGGAAATGGTAAATCACTTCAGTATCTGTGCCAAGAAAACCCCAAATGGGCTCAGACATGACTGAAATGAGTGAATGACATAAAGAGAGATAAGGATATCAATTATTAAGAGATGAACTAATACAAATGTACATAGTAACCTACTATTCAATAAACATAAAAAACCAGCTACTGCTGGGAAAATAGAAAATTGTCTGGCAGAATTTAGGTTCAGAACAGCACATCATATCATATTCTAGTTAGTTCCAAATAAATATGTGACTTTGATGTAAAATCTCATGTCATAAACAAGTTAGAGGAACAAGGAAGAAACTTCTTTTTATAGATCTTTCATATGGGGAAGAGTCCATGATCAAACAGCAGATAAAGAAGACCACAGGAGATAAGATGGAGAATTTTGATTGCATAAAATTAAAAAGTTTTACACAAATCAAACCAATGCATACAGAATTAGAAGGGAAATATATAGGAAGTTTTGCTGGTAAAGATCTTATTTCTAGGTTCTTTCAAATCTATAAGAATAAGAGCCATTTCCCAATTGATACATGGTTGAAAGATATAAAAAGGAAATTTGTTTATTTTTTCTCTGACAATTTGAACATTTGTTCTCTGACTACACCCACTGAAAACTAAACTAGGTTCCTGGGGTGTTCTATTTCGTGCTGCTTAAAAGATCAGAACAAGAACAGGCTTGACCAAGCACAATAGATAACTTATCAGCATGGGTTAACAATGTCACTTCTGTATGTATCAACTTTGTGTTAAAATTAAGAGGATCAATTAATCAAAAACATTTAGGAAAAGTCATATAGGAGACTACTTAAATGTTTAATTGAGCCTTATCATCATACTAATGTAATATACACATTATTACATACTTATATATAATTGAGCCTTATCACATACTAATATAACATATTGATGAAGATCTTTATAGCTGAACCCTCTAAATGAGGAAATAGCAAGACCACTATTATTCACATACTACATGACATGTCTGCAACCTTTAATTTCAATAGATTCTAAAAGTCAATCCTAAGGTACAACTTAGCTTAAAACAGGTATTTAAGAACTCAACAGATGGCCCTATTTTTACCTTAACTCATGAATGTTAACAGCCCAAGGTTATTTGAGAATTTGACATTCAAAGATTACTCACCCTATATGATGTGATTTTTTTAAAACTCAAGATTTTTATAAAATGAAATACCTTTCAACAATTTAAACATAGTATAACAATCAAATCATTGTAATTAGACTGTTTACCACATGGAAAATTAGGGAATATAAAGGATAAAAAATATTAGGAATATAAAGTGGAAATCCCTAGGTTTGTTTTAACTCAGTATACCTTGCCTTTGGACAGGATAAGGTACATAATTTTTTTGCAAAAGAATGTTGGTTTGTATCCAAACCATACTACAGATAAAAGTCATATGAAATGATTAAGTAAGCTTTCCTCATTATTTCATACTAATAATATAGCTAACATTTATATAGTGTTTGCTATGGGCCAAGCACTATGCTAAGCACTTGACAAATCTAATCTCATTATCACAACAACCCTGAAAGGTAAGTCTTTTTATTATTCCTTATTATTATTTTAGAGATGAGGAAACTGAGGCAAGTAGGATTCAACTTTTTCAGGGTCACAGAGCTAGTAAGTTTTTGAGGCCAGATTTGAATTAATGTCTTCCTGACTCCAGGCCGGGCTGCTCTCTCCACTGAGCCACAGCTGAACACATCTAAAATACAAACAAACAAACAAAAACTGTCCAGGATAGAGTTGGAGAGGATTGGTGTGGATTAAAAAAGAAAGTTAGGCTTGATTAACTAAAAAAAAAATGCCAAGCTTAATTAAATCTTTAAAAAGAAATACAAAAGTGTGATAAACTTGACTGTGGTTAGAATTACAACCAAAATAAAGAAAACATAATCATACTCATTTCAACATGATCCTATCTAATCTACATAATTAATTTATTAGAATTGTTGAACAATATTTTTAAACAGTTATTCATGATTAAACTTCTCTGGTTGATGAAGCTAATTTAAATAGGGTAGTTATGAAACATAGAAAAAGAAAATAATCTCATCGTGAGATATCTTTGTTCTGTAATAAATAACATAAAAGATAACTATTACTCATTGGTGACATTTTTAAGATATACTATCAAGTCTGCCCTTTCTGCCTTCTTAATTCCTGTAAGGATCATTTTTGTTCCAGGGATATACCTTTTTTGGGGGTTTTCAAATATTGCGTCAATGTATCATCTCGCCAGATGATACTTTTACTCTTGTTGGCATTTGTTTAGGAGAATCCTGGAGCATGACCAGTCTTTGGTCAAAGATTCCATTCAGATTAGGTCATCTTCCACTTGTCTCGCTTTTTAACTATGTGAGACTGTGCACACTTCTGGACAAAAATCTTCCTGCCCTTGTCAACATCACCCACTGAGAATTTGGCTTTGTGAGCACAAAGTTTTTTGAGATCTCTCAGCTAACCTGACTCCTGGTTCCTTTGCCAATGGATACACAGTACCCACAATTAGTGTCAGTTTAACTGAATCCTGAAGAGGCAGTTTTCTAAGGAAGATATTCAAGCTACCAACAGCTATATGAAAATTTCTCTAAATCACTAATAATTAGAGAAGTGCAAATTAAATCACCCCTAAGATTCCACCTCATGCTCATGACATTGGCAATGATTAAAGAAAAAAAAAGGAATATTCCAACTATTGGAGGGGCTAGAAGAAAACAGTTACATTCATGTACTGTTGGTGGAACCATGAATTGACCTGACCATTCTACAAAGTAATTTGGAGCAATGACCAAAAACATACAAAACTGTGTATAAATTTTGACCGTGAAATACATCTACTAGATTATTATTATCTGCACAAAAATATTTATAAAAGTTCTCTTTATAGTGGTGTTACTGTGAACTAATGGGGTGCCCATCAATTGAGGAATGGCTGAGCAAATCATGGTGTTGAATGAAATGAGATGCCACTATTACATAAATACTAATGGACATAATGAAATAGTATTGTACTGAAGGAATGATTAAAGATATATTTGCAAAAAATGATGTGGAATGAACAGAAGATAACCAGAAAAACAACTTATACAATAACAACATTATTGTAAAGTAAAAAAAAACCATCTCTGAAAGACAAGAATGCTAACTAAGCATGTTTCTAAAAGATTGATGATGATCTACACAACCTACCTCCTGACAAAGAATTGATGGATTCAAGACTCAGAATGATACATACATTTTTGGATACAGACAATATGGGAATTTGTCTTTTGTTAACTGTATATTTGTTACAAGTTTTTTTTTCTTTTTTTTCCTTCTAAATTGGGAGGAGTGGAGAGAAGAAAAAGTAAATGCTTGTCAATTGAAAAATAAAATGAATTTTTTAAAAGATAAATTGTATTTCTGAGATTAGATCTAAAATTATGGATCCTTTTACATATAAATAGTAAAGAGTACATTTTTCATTTTATAATGTAAATAATTTCATGTTGCCATGATACTATAACATGTTACTATCCCCACTCACCAAATGTATTGGTCCTGAAAATACACAGTGTATATTTTATATAATTTTACTAGTTGTAAAAGCAATCACATTTGATGGCATGGAGCCAGTATTCAAAAGTTTATAACACTGTTAGGAAGCATGATATAAACCTGATCACATATAGACACATTAAATTTAAGGAAATTTGGTTATCTTATAGTAAAGGGGATATTTGCTTCAGGAGATGAAAGAGAAGAGAAAGAAAAAAAATAAAATCCATGTCTATTATAAATTTTGTTTTTAATTAATCATTTAACCATCCTCCTTTGCCAAACTTTTGACTGGTGCTGCTAATGAGAAGAGAAATTAATTTAAAACATTTGCATTTTATCTTATTTCCTTACCATTCACCCTCTGCTATTAATGCTATTAAAATTATAAAAGATTGATAG
>NW_027186492.1:19106001-19121125 GCF_028583685.1 Petaurus breviceps papuanus
TATCAAGAGTTATGCATGTCTCCTTAAATTCTGAACATATCTGAACCTGGAGATTCTGGAGGGAGAAAGAGAGAGATAAACAGAGGAGAGAGACAGAGACAAAGAGATAGACACAGAGATAGACACAAACAGAGAGACAGAGAGAGGAATAAAAGAAATTGAAATTTTGAAAGCAGTTCTTTTTATAAGATAGTGTACTTGTCCTATAAATTATAATTATTATTCATTCCTTGGGAAATATTTTTACTTCATTAAATAAATATTTATTGAGTATCTAAATTGACTAGAAGATATGAGAAACATTCCAATAATATAAAGTAGATGGTACTTTTACAAAGGAAATCCAAATATATTTCTGTGAGGGTCCAAAGAAGAGAAAAATCACATCTGCCTATTTCAGGATAAGGTGAACCTTCATGGAAAAGGTTTGAGCTGGGCCTTGAAGGATAAGCAGGGTTGGTTTCAACAGGTTGAAATAGAGAAAAGGTGCAATATTTCAATTTCTGAGGAATAATATGAACAAGATTCAGAGGTAGGAAGCCAGGAACAAATTAAGGTAACCACATTGACTAAGTGTGGCTAGTTTCTGGCACATGAAAACATAAATAAGTTTAGAAAAGTAAGTCATATTGAAGGTCAAATCAGATACAGATTTAGGAGTAATTTTATAGTGGTAACAGTAGCAAAAATAAAAGTAGATGAAATAATAATGGGAAAAAGAATATAGAAAGGGAACAGAATAGTTAATTAGTTAGCCAACAAACAATTATTAAACATTTACTATGTATGTGCCAGGAATTGTCTTTGTTCAGGGTCTTTTCCAGTGTCCCAGATGCTTTTTCCAGATTAGATTTACCTCGAATTGCAAGCTACTCCCTCCTGTCAGATCTTCCCCACACTAAATCTAATTCTTCTCCTCACTAATAAAAATCAAACATGTTGGGCCTTACAGATCTTAATATCCCCACCCACCATAAAACTGGATATTAAAGGAAAGCCCTAAAGAGTTTAATTGATTACCAGATTCTTTAAATAGACTTGTTCACTCACTGATAATACATCTGAACTCATTCATCAATGGTGAACATAATTCCACACCAACAGTCTTTACTAATCCTAGTGATTCTGAACTCCTGCCTATTATGTATAAGCCCTGCTTCCTATCCCCTAATACACATTACATTATTCTCATTCCTCTTGATGTTAATTCTTCAATTCCCTATTTTAGATCTATCTACCTCATCCACTGTGTACTTGGAATATTGGCTCTATAGTTAACAAACTGGTTTTGGTCTTAAAACCTTGCATTTCTCACTCCTTCCATCTTCCAGAATTGTTAGACCTAGCTCCCTCCTGATAGATCTGCATCCTTAACCACTGTTTCCAGTAGAGGAAATTGTACCTTCTAGAAAAGGTCTTCCCCAGTCCCTTCAAATCCATGTTTTCTGATTTAATTGGTGATACAAAAAAAAAGACAGGAATTCTCTCTTATGTTAATAAGCTCATATTCCAGTTGGGGAAAACATGTAAATAATTAAGTATATATACAAAACATATCTAAAATAGATTTGGTATTATTAGGAGGTTAAAGGGTTAAATAGGGTGATTTGCTTTCTAAATTCTTATAGGGAAGAAGTTACAGTCAGTATGAGATTAAGAAAATGAGCAAAGAAATTTAATACCTTAAAAAAGAAAGTGATAAATCTTGTCCCAGAGTGGGACTCTGAAAACTACAATGAATCAAACAGAAAAGAACCCCACGTGAAAACAAGAAATATATATTTTTTTAAATCAAAAGACTGGAAAAAATAAAATGTAATATCTGGAAAACAGTTTGAGGAGAGTTAATCTTAGATTATTAGACTTCCTGAAAATCTTGATAAGATGAAAAAAAATTGGATACCACATTTCAAGAAATCACAATGAAAATGGCCAGAACAAAAAGACAAAGTGAAAATAGAAAGAATACATGGGTTACCTCTTGGAAGAAAACCTAAAATGAAAGCAGCCAGGGATACCCTAACCAACATCTAAAGCAAAGAGGGTTATTGAAGAATCTTTTTTTGAGTCCTGAGATGGAAACATAAGACCCAAAATAAGTATAGATAAGCAGGACAGCTCTGAAAATCAAAATTATATATTTAAGGCAATTGTATTTTATTAAGTATTTATTAATGTATATTATTTATTAACATATATTTTATATTATATATTAATGCACATTATATGTTAATATAATATAAATATAGTATATACAATATATTATAATAATATAAATACAATATATTATATATTGATGTGTATTGATGTATTTATTAATGTATATTATTTAATTAAGCAATTGTATACAATATAAATTTACAGTTTCACATAAAAGAGGATTTTATAATCCTCTTTTTTCTGATCTACTGTAGAAATAGAAATGTCTCTATTTTTGGTAGCTATTAATTTCAGGGGAAAACACTAAAAGGAGAAAATAAAAAATAAAAAAAAACAGATTTATCAGAACTTTTAGATTTCCTTAAGTAGTCATTGAAGGTCACAAGTTAATTATCTAATCATAAGTATGTAAAGAATGATTTATTATTTATCTGGAAATCCTTAAATAAGCTATCCCAAAATGTCATAGCACTTTTATTGCTTTTGTTGATTATTGAAAAGCCTTTAATGTAGTTCTTCACTCATGGCTTATACATGTACTACAAAAACATAAAATAGACCCAGTGAAAGCTACACTATTTGATGTATGTGAGGAAAACCATTCTCTATTGAAAACATGCAACAAATGTAATGATATATAGCAAAATCAACATAAAACGAGATGTTTTTCAGGGAGACAGTTTATTCAGCTTGTTGTTGTTGAGGTGTTTCAATCATGTCTGACTCTTCATGCCCCTGCTTGTTATTTTCTTAGCAAAGATATTAGTGGTTTGCCATTCCTTCTTCAGCTCATTTAATAGATGAGAGGCAAAAAAAAAGCTATGCCACTCATTTAGGGTCACATAACTTGTAATGCTAGATTTGAACTCAGGAAGAAGAATCTTCCTGACTTCAGAACCAGAACTTTATCCATTATGCCACCTAACTCCCCCACTGAAGTTCTAGCTGATCTTAAATCTATTATCATCTCTCCTAAATCCAATTAAATATGACATTGAAATTAAAGAATGAGTTAAATCAAAACATCTTATTAATCCCTTGATGCACATGGATGATATCGTTATATAGTTCCACTGAAAAACTATTTATTTTTAAATAATTTTAATTAAATATAAATAAAAAATGTTCATGTATTCCAAGAAAAGACACAGAGTGACAGCATCTACATTGAGTCTGAAAATCATAAAGAATCAAAGATTGAAGGCGAAAATTACCAAAATCTTTGTTTCTTCTAGCTATGACAAATTGAGGATAAGGATATGAAGGAGGAGGAGAAGGAAGAGGAGGAAGAGGAAGAGGAGGAAGAAGAGGAGGAGGAGAAGGAGAAAGGATGAGGACAAGGAGGAGAAGGAGGAGAAGAAGAAAAAAGAACAAGAGCAAGAAAAAGGAGGAGGAGGAGGAGGAGGAAGAAGAGGAAGAGAAGATTGTGACTTAGATACAAAGACTACCTCTGGCATCCTGAAATTCAAGCTTAATGAGAGAAGTACACTTAAAAAAGCTAATCCATGTGTAAAACTTTTTCTGAAGTGCCATTCAATACTAAAAAATGGACTATTTTTGATTTGGAAAGTATCCTTACAAAACATATACATACACCCATAAACAGAAAAAAAAAAACACTGATGAAACAAGACAGTTTTAGGTCACATAATAAACACACACATATGCATATATGTGTATTTATATATATATATATATTTGGATATATATTTCTATGTGTGTGAGTGTGTGAATGCACACACACACACACACACACACACACACACACACACACACCCAGCAGATATAATTTCATCAAGTAATAGCAAAGTCTTATAACAGGTACATACCCAGAGATAAGTCAAATGCATCTGACAGTGGTTTACCTTTGGATGCATCCTTTGAAGAACCTAAGGCCTAAGAAAAAAAAAAATCATAAGGGCCTCTATTGGTGATATTATGGTGTCCTTAGTCATTATGTCCACAAAGAAGCATAAACAAATTTCTGAAACATGAAGGTATTTTTGTTGGAAACAAACAGGAGTTATAATGGCAATTCTGAACCACATCATCATCACAAGGAATTGCAGCAAAATTATCCTAATAAGACTAAGTGATCAATAAAGCTTATGGATTACAATAGTAGAAATAGTATTCTAGGCTGCAAAAATTTGGTACTATAATGATAACTTATTTGAATGCAAATATCCCTTTGTGTTGGCAAAGGTAGCAGGTACTTAGCATTTAGTAATTGATCAAGCTTCTGTTGGGAAACAGAAGGTATGAACTCCTGTCTCCTGTTACTGACATAAGGGGTTGGTTGAAACAGGAAGCTAATGCTGTGTGTATATAAGGAAAAGCCCAAGGAAGAGACAGTCAGAATTTCTTGGGACCAGCATCTGGAGGCAGAGAGAAATGAGAAGAAAATACAGAAGAGAAATGAGAATTGAGAACTGTGTCAGAATTTCCTGAGAATTTGTGGTGGTGGACCTTCTTCTGAAGAGCAGCCCAGGAGGCTGAAGAGAAGCCCAGGAGCCCCGCCTCCACCCCCAGGCTAGATAAAGTGATTCTGATTTTTTGAATGAGCTGCAGAAGACTGAGGAAGCATGACTGGGATGCTAAGCTTTGTCTGTTTGTGGCTTGGTTGAGCCTTGAATTCCTGGGAACAGAAATTGTTAAGGATTTGAGATGGACTGGACCCTGTGAACTTCAGTGTGGAGCAGGTCTTGCATGCAGAGCTGGAGAAGGAACTGGAAGTTCTCTGCCTTTGAATCCAGGTGACTGTTTGGTGGATTCAGGTAGGATTTGCCTGCCTCGAGTCACGATGAAAAGACCTCTCTGTGGGTATGAGTAGTGACGAAATTGTAGTTTACTAGTGACCTAGGGGTGGAGGGTCTGTGTATTTTCTAATGATTGTACTTAGTGATTAATGACACTTAGTAATTGATTCCTGAATAAGTGACTGATTGAGTTAATTTAGTGTGCCCCAGGAGTGGAAGACTTTGACTATTGTACTTTAAGATGATTGTTCTCTGTTCAAAACTTTGTGGCTGCCATGGTGGAAACTATGTGGCCATTTTAATGATAAGCTGTTGTAAATACTATACTGTGATTTTCTGGGATAAGTTGTGAATTCATAGTATTGTGAATGTGTACCTTGATTTTCTGTGAATGTTTTGCTTTGATTTGTTATGGAATAGATTGTTCACTATACTGTATAATCAGAACCTTAAAAGCTGTTCACAGTAGCATTCTTCTGGAAAGTTGCTCATACATGGCATTACAGGTACTCTCAAAATGTCACATAAGATAAGATGATGTTGTCATTAGTATTGAATATCAGCCACCTTTCATGATTTGGTAGACCGCAAATCTCCATGTTTCAAATATAAACTTCAAAAGAGCTTTGAACCAATAAAATGTGCTGGCATTATGCCATTATCACAGACCGAACTGTTGTGTGCTATCTCCTGGATACAAATTTGGTCCACAACAAACTAAGAAAAACATTTTTCATAAATTTCACCAAACAACTCTTCATAACATCCAAACTATAGAACTATTTGTAAAAAAAACTTTCAAAATATGGAAACATATCAGAAGAGATCAAATGGTTCAGTTACAAATTGAGGTGAATGTCATTCCTATCATTTAATCTGTTGTTACAGTTGTACAGATTGTTTTGGTGAACCTAAAGAAGATTAATTTATATCCTAATACTATAATGCAACTACCAAAAACAGATATTTTATTCTTTATACCATCATTCAAAGGATGCTAAATATAAAAGAATAGTTACAGGACAATTTGTGTTTGAATACCAGTTAAAAAGATGATAATGAAATGATGGCAATGGTGATGGTAACAAAACATGTTTTTTTTTTAATAAAGATTTTAAGGTTTACAATTTTTTTCATGTATCCTATCTAATTGAACCTAGAACCCTAGCTGTTTGCGCAATGTGGCTCATATATCTTTCTACATATGAGACAACTACAGATTGCTGCTTCTTCAATCTAGTCTGCCATTAATCATTCTTTCCCCCCTAAATTAATAAATTTCTGCCAAGATATTTTAGGGAAATTTGAAGTACTAATTATAATCCAAACCTATATCTAATGTCCTAGAAAGATAGCATAGAGTAATGATTGATTTTTGGATTTAGACAAAAGAAGAAATAAAACTGAATCCTAACTCAGAAACTAGCTATATGACCTTAGCCAAGACTGTAAACTTTGCTGTGCCTCAATTTCCTCATCTGCCTTGAATTCATACCAACCAATGAGCATGGGAGCTCTTCCTCTCTCTCAATTATTAGTAATCTATTTTAGGGTTAATAAAATGTTCATATTTACAAAATGCTTCACTATTAATTTAATCCAGTGATTCCAGAGTCACATAGAAAAATTGCTAAAAACTAAAAGAGTTTACCTACTGTTCCCTGTACCTGGTTAACTAAAAACAAAATTTCAATTCCAAACTTAAAAAATATATATCTTAGCAGATTTGTGCAGCTGTTCAAACTAGTATGCTCATATAAAAACCAAATATCATTTATTCAGAAAGGGAATTAACTTTTATAATAGCACACATATTTCAGAAATTCCCCATATAGATACATATTTCTTTACCCCATGTACTTAGATTTCCTCTACAAAGATTTACTCTGTTCCACTGAATTCTTTTCTCTAACTTGAGAATCATAAATGAATATATGCATGTGAGACAAGGCAGATACATTTATTGCTAACCAAACACTCCTGGTATTAATATGTTTCAAAGGGTTTTCAACATTAATATGCAATATAGTGAGAAAGAAAAAAAATAATATACATTTTTAAGAGGTTATATTTTATCAACAATCTGAAATATGAATCCAAATGAAAGTTATTTGTTCAATTATTCACATGCAAATGCATATATATCTATGCATACATAGAGATGCACACATATATGTAAATACACATGAACATAATACATACAAAAACATTCTACAAATCATATATGTATACTCTATTACCCTCTTCATTCTTCCTCCAAGTACTGCTCTCACAAGAGTCCCATTGCTTTTGCTTCTGTAGGTAGGCTAAAGAAATATTATCCATTCTTGAAGAAGCTGCCCTCCTAAAGTGCCCTACTCACCATTCTATACAGTATTCTTACAAACTTTTCAGCTCCATACTCTCAGTTCTCCTTAACATAGGATAATTCAGCACTATACTATTCTGACACTTTAAATGTTAATATATTAATCAGAAGAAGAGGCTTTATGTCATTGAAACATTAATTTGATTCTTTCTAAAATACCTCCTAATTTATTATTCTTTAAATCTTTTTCTTAGATTCTTTTACTGATTTAAAACTTATTTGTTCTCTCAGTTTCTTTTACACAATGTACAAGTATATTTTATGAAAAAAATCAATAAACAAAAAACTCCTACAACCCACACTAATGATGTATTTTTCCCTAGCCCTAGATGCATAAAAAGCACTTACTTAACACATTGATGTTTGTTACTTCCTAATACCCTACTCACTTATGGTTTCTTTGTGAAAGAAAGGTTCTGATTTTTACTTTCTATCAAATATCCTCTTTAATCAAGCTGTTGCATAAAATATATTATTTGGGGGTACAAATTGGTCTAGCTTTTCTGTCTTGATATCCTCATTTAAGAATTCTCTAGGTATATCATTGGTGGAGCATTTTCATAAAAAGTAATTTAAAAGATGATAAAATAAACATATTAAATCAATTGGAGTTAGCTTAATGGAAAAAGCACAGTGCCTGGCAGATAGTAGGCACTTAATAAATGCTCATAGGATTGAATTTCATTTCTATTTTAATATATCCTTTCAAGTTTACCTTTACATTTTCCCTGGATGATTTGTCTCAGCTGAGTTTCATACTAAGCCTTCTGTACACTAATTATCCCTTTTCATGGTGTTGAAGTAACACTTCACCAATAGTATTTTGCAAATGAACTTTTACTCTATCTGTATGGGTGCTCTTGACTGTCTTGCTTTTTCTAAATGACAAAGAATGAGCCATTAACAAGTAAAGTAGTTTCTTAGCTCTTTTGGACAATTTATTGTAGCAACCTTTGTATCCGTTAAATTTCTCTAAAAATGCTATGATCATTTGTTCATTTTTCTACATCTTTCATTTTTATTTTTCAAAGTAGAGCCATTGATTTTCTTAAATAGTTTCTAATTATATGTAAACATTTTAAACATTTTTTTAAATTTTGAGTTCTAAACTCTATCTCTCCCTCTGTCTTTTCCCTCCCTCCCTTTGCCCATTATTTAGAAGACAAGCAATTTCATTAGTTATACATGGGCAATCATACCAAACACATTGCCGTATTAGTCATGTTGTAACATATATATATATATATATATACATAGATATGTGTGTGTGTGTGTATATCTATATATAGACAACAAAACAAGATTTTTTTTTAAAGCATGACTCAATCTACATTCAGACTCTATTAGGTTTTTCCCTGGATGTTGTAAGGGTTATGGGATTTAAAGAACTTCCATGCCCCATTGGACTTGCTGACATAGCAGGAAGGGGTGGATCAAGAGAAAGCGGAAGCCAAGCTAGAGTTCCTGTGATGGCTAGCTGTGGTGGCGATGGTGGCAGCAGCAGCAGAGGCAGCAGAGGCAGCGGCATTGGAAGCACTAACCCCTTTTTGAGTCAGTCAAAATTTCTGCTAAGGACTCCTGCTGAGGACTGCCAGGGGCCAGAGCTGCTGGGAGTGCGCTTCCTGGATGCTGGGTGGTTGCTGTGAGTGGGGAGAGAAGGACCTTTGTCGGAGCTAGCCTGTTCTGCTTTAAAGGCTTGAGAATGTGGGTGCTTTCTACTTTATCTACCTGTGCCAATTTCATAACTACTCTGATGGCTTTGACTTTCTGGTTTTGGGACTCAGTCTTTTGGTATTTTAATAAATGTTCCAGCTTTATCGCCCATATAGAAAGCCTGATATATTTTGTGATGGATAACCACATCAACATATTTACAATTCCCATAGGCATTGTGAATATTGCATTGCTGATACAGATGTGCATAGCATTTTTCATCATGAGACCCTTTGGGATTGTTTTAGATCATAGTATTGCTGAGAATAACAGTCATTCACAGTTAATCTTCAAACAATATTGCAGTTACTGTGTACAATGTTCTCCTGACTTCACTTTCATGAGTTTGTATCTTTCCAAGATGTTTTCTTTTAAGTCATGCTGCTTTTCATTTCTTGTGGCACAATAGTACTCCATCATAATTATATACCAAAATTTGTTCAGCTATTCCCCAATTGATGGGCATCCCCTCAATTTTTAGTTCCTATCCACCACAAAAAGAGCTGCTACACATATTTTTACTTTTTAAAAAAATTTACTTAAAAAATTCTTTTGGATACAAACATAGTAGTCCTATTGCTAAATCAAAGAGTATACACAGCTTTTTGGGCACATTTCCAAGTTGCTCTCCAGAACTTGGATTAATTTACTGTTCCACCAAAAGTGTATTTTGGTAATATTTTACTTAAAATTTTTGCATCTATATTCATGAGGGAAATTGGTCGATAATTTTCTTTCTCTGTTTTATCTCTTCCTGATTTAATTATCAGTACCATATTTGTGTCATAAAAAGAATTTGGTAGGATTCCTTCACTAATTTTCCCAAATAGTTTGTAGAGTATTGGAATCAATTGTTCTTTAAATGTTTGATAGAATTCACTAGTAAATCCATCTGGCCCCAGAAATTTTCTCCTAGGGAATTCACTGATGGTTTGTTTGATTTCTTTTTCCAAGATGGGGTTATTTAAGTAATTTATTTCCTCTTCAGCTAATCTGGGTAACTTATATTTTTGTAAATATTCATCCATTTCACTAAGATTGTCAAATTTATGTGCATACAATTGGGCAATATAATTCCTAATTACTGTTTTAATTTCCTCTTCATTGGAGGTAGGGTCACTCTTTTCATTTTTGATACCCATAATTTGTTTTCTTTTTTATCATATTAACTAAGGGTCTATCAATTTTATTGTTTTTTTTTCATAAAAACAGCTCTTAGTTTTATTTATTAATTCAATAATTTTCTTAATTTCAATTTTATTAATCTCTCCTTTGGTTTTCAGTATTTCTAATTTAGTATTTAATTGGGGATTTTCAATTTGTTCTTTTACTAGCTTTTTCAATTCCATGCCCAATTCATTGATCTCCCTTTCCTCTAATTTATTTATGTATGCACTCAGGGATATAAAACTTCCCCTAAGAACTGCCTTTGCTGCATCCCATAAATTTTGGTATGTTGTTGCATTATTATCATTCTTTTGAATGAAGTTACTGATTGTTTATATAATTTCTTGTTTGACCCACTCATTCTTTGGTATTAAATTGTTTAATATCCAATTTGTTTTTAATCTATCTTTCCATGACCCTTTATTGCATATGATTTTTATTGCATCATGATCTGAGAAGGATGCATTTACTATTTCTGCCTTTATGAACTGAATTGTGAGCTTTTTATGCCCTAGTATATGGTCAATTTTTGAGTATGTGCCATGAACCACTGAGGAGAAAATATATTTGTTTTTATCCCCATTCAGTTTTCTCAAGAGATCTAGCCTCTAAAATTCTATTTGCCTCCTTAACTTCTTTCTTCTTTATTTTGAGGTTAGATTTATCAAGTTCAGAGAGGGGGAGATTAAGGTCCCCCACTAGTATAGTTTTGCCACGTATTTCTTCCTCTAATTGCCTTAATGTCTCCTCTAGGAATTTGGATGCTATACCACTTGGTGCATATATGTTAAGTAATGATATTGCCTCTTTCTCAATGGTGCCTTTTAGCAGGCTATAGTTACCTTCCTTATCTCTTTTAATTAGATCAATTTTTGCTTTTGGTTTATCTGAAATAAGGATTGCTACCCTTGCTTTTTTCACTTTAGCTGAAGCATAAGATATTCTGCTCCAGGCTTTTACCTTTACCCTATGGGTATCCCTTTGTTTCAAATGTGTTTCTTGTAGACAGCATATTGTAGGATTATGGTTTTTAATCCATTCTGCTATCCTCCTCTGTTTATGGAAGAGTTCATGCCATTCACATTCACAGTAATGATGACTGTCTCTTTCTCTCTATCCTATTCCCTCCCCTCCTAATGTTTTTGTTTTTTTTCCTTCTCCCTTCCCCTCCTTAAGAGTTTTCCTTTTGACTACCACCTCCCTCAGTGTTCCCTCCCTGTGACCCCCTCTTCTTTATCTACCCTCTCCCCTTTACTACTCTTTTCCTCCCTTCTAATCCCCCCTTTATTATTTCCCCTTTACCCTCCTACTGCCAATAGGACACAATAGATTTTTGTATTTATTAGAATATGTTATTCCCCCTTTGAGCCCAAACCAATGAAGTAAATTTCATACAATGCTCCTCTTCCTTCCTCCTTTTCCTCTATTTAATGAGTTTTTGTGTCTTTTCACTTTAGAATCTTAAACAACTTATTATGCTGATCCCTTCCCTTTTTGAACCAGAACCAATGAGAATAATGCTCAAATGATGTTCCTCTCCCTCTTTCCTTCACTCCTACTATAGTGTGTTTTTATGACTCTTTGTATGGCATAATTTACCTATTCCTGTCTCATCCTTTCCTTTTATCACATTACAGTCCCTTTAAACCCCTTAATAAGTTTTTTTTATGATCAGATTAGTTCATTTATACCCACACCCTCTATTTATGTATATTTTAAAGGTCATGATAATCATATAAATTTCGATATTTACAGTTATCAGCTTCTCATATAGGGATGTAAACATTTTGCTCTTATTGTATCCCAAGTTATGTGCATGTGTGAGAGAATGTGCATGTGTGCATGTGTGTACATGTGAATGTGTGTTTTCTTTGTTTACCTTTTTATTTCTTTCTTGAGTCTTGTAATTGGAGATCAAAATTTCCATTGAGCTTTGGCTTTTTCATCAGGACAGCATGGAAGTCCCTTATTTCATTAAATGACCATCTCCTTTCCTGAAAGATTATGCTCAGTTTTTCCAAGAAGTTAATCCTTGGTTGCATTCCTAGCTCTTTTACCTTAAAAAATATCAAATTCAAATCCCTCTGATCTTTTAATGTGGAAGCTGCTAGGTCCTGTGTAATCCTGACTGTAGTTCCAGGATATTTAAATTGTTTCTTTTTGGCTAGCTGCAATATTTTCTACTTAATCTTATAATTCTGGAATTAGGCTACTATATTTCTTGGAGTTTTCAATTTGGGATCTCTTTCAGGAGGAGACAGGTGAATTCTTTTGATAACTATTTTACCTTCTGATTCTAGGACTTCAGGACAGTTTTCTTTGACAATCTCTTGGAGGATGTTGTCCAGGCTGCTTTCTTCATCATGGCTTTCTGGTAGACCAATAATTCTTAAGTTATCTCTCCTGTATCTCTTCTCCAGGTCAGTTGTTTTTCCAATGAGATATGTTACACTTTCTTCTGATTTTTCAATCTTCATGCTTTGTTTGATTGACTTGATGCACCACAGAGTCCTGAGTTTCTATTTGACTGATTCTAATTTTTAGTGAATAATTCTCTTTGGTTAGTTTTTCAAGGTCCTTTTTTAAGGAGGTATTTTCTCTAATTAGTTCACTAATTTTACTTTTTAAGATTTGTTTTCTTCAGTGAGACTTTTTTCCAATTTGGTCACTGTAGATTTAAATTTATCTTCTTCCTCCCTAATCTGGCTTTTAAAATCTTTCTTGAGCTCCTCCAAGAATGCTTTTTGGGCTTGAGACCAGTTCCTATTTCCATCTGTGGTCTCAGGTGTGGACAGAGTCCATGCTGTTTCCTGAAAGTGATTCTTCTTGTCCAGAATAATAGGATTCTATTGTCTTTGGTCTTGCCTTTGCAAGTTGCTTCTGGCCCATTGTAATTGCCTATGTCCTGTCCTTTAAAGTGTATTTCTGCTCCTGGAGTACAGAGGGCTCTGACCGAAGCTTCTCAGGCTGGGAACTAGGTGCTTGGTTGTTGGCTTTGTGTGCTGTAGCATCTGGGTGTCTAGATTAAGGCCAGAGCCAGGATTCTCAGTGTTTCCCCTGAGGCTCACAGAGTAATCTGTGGGGGAGGGGTGGTCTGGCCACTTTAGTTTTGGGCTATTTATGCCCCTGGGCTACAGCTCAGGCAGACTTTTGCTGGTCAGGTGAGGTGGGACTTGTTGGGACCCCTCCATCTCTTCTCTTCAGACTCCTTACTGCCTCAGTTATACCCTTTCTCCATCACTCCTAAGCCTGAGGTATTTCTGCTACTTCAGGATTTTACTCTGGGTGGGACATTTCTCTCTGGGTTTTCTTGATCAGGGAGGTGGAGTCAGAGCTGCCAGAGTTTACTTTGCCATCATGGCCCCTGGAAAATCAGGGAGGTGATTTTTAAAATTCCAGGCTGTGGGCTGATAGCCCCAGGAGAAGCTGCTATCTCTGCTTGGTGCCCTGCACTTTCTCTTACCCAGCTGAGATGGATCCTCCTGTCCCATTGTGAGACGCTGGTAAAACGGCTGTCAATTGTCCTTGAGATAGATGAGTCTGATGGCTGGGGCTCCTTCTCTCTCTGCTGTACTCTGCTCTGGAGCTACTGCAGCCCCTGCGTGCTCCATGCTCCCCCTGCCCTGACCCATGTGGGCACTTTTCTGGGCTGGAATCTGCCATGCTTGGTCTCCCAGTGGATTCTGACACTCCAAAGTCCATTCAGATTCACTTTTTAAAGTTTAATGATGGGATTCACAGAGGAGCTTAGAAAAGTTACTGCTTCCATTCTGCCAGCTTGGCTCTACCACCCCACCCCCACCAATAGTGTATTAAGTGTCCCAATTCTCCCACATCTCCTCCAGCACTTATCATTTTCCTTTTCTGCCATGTTAGCCAATCTAATAGATGTAGGTGGTATCCAAGAACTGTTTTCTTCTTCATTTTTAGTGAGTTAGAGCATTTTATCATACAATTATCAATAGTTTTCATTTCATTATCTGAAAATTGTCTGTTCATATCTTTTGATCCTTATCAATTGAATAATGACTTGATTTTTTTAATAAATTTGACTCAGTTCTCCATATATCTGAAAAATGATACCTTTATCAGAGAACCTTACTGTGAACATCCACCCCCATTCTTCTGCTTTCCTTCTAATGTTGTTTTAATTTGTGCAAAAACTTGCTAATTTAAAGTAATTAAAATTATTTCTTTTACATCCTATAATCTTTTCTGTATCTTGTTTGGTCATAAATTCTTCTACTATCCATAGATCTGACAGATAATGTATTCCATACTTTTCCTAATTTGCTTATGGTATTACCTTAATGTCTAAATCATGTGCCCATTTTGACCTTATCTTGGTTTACAGTGTGAAATGTTGGTCTCAACCTATTGCTTTGTTGTTGTTCTTAAGGTGTTTCAGTTGTGTAGTTCTTCATGACCCCATTTGAGTTTTTCTTGGCAAAAATGTTTTCCAGTTTTCCCCGCAGTTTTTGCCAAATGGTGAGTTCTTGTTTTAAACAGATTTGCTATGGTCATTTACTACTGTGGAGTCTGTACCTAATCTATTCCAGGGATGCACCATTCTATTTCTTAGTACTAGATGATTTTGATGACTACTACTTTGTAGCACAATTTGAGATCTTGTATGAAAAATTCACTTTCACATTTTCATTAATTCCCTTGATGTTCTTCATCTTTTATTCTTCCAGATAAGTTTTGCTATTTTTTCTAGCTTTATAGAATAATTTTTGGTAGTTTTATTGGCATGGCATTGAAGAATCAAATTGAATTAGACAGAATTGTCACTTTTATTATATTGGTTTAGCCTAACTGTGAGCAATCTATACTTTTTTGATTGTTTAGATCAAATTTTCCATGAAAAGTATTTTGGAACTGTGAGTTTGTCTTGGCACGTAGACTCCTGTAATGGAAATGCAAACTTAAAGATCTTCCCTGCCCCTAGGCTAAA
>NW_027186492.1:19121525-19142387 GCF_028583685.1 Petaurus breviceps papuanus
GTGGTAGCTGCAAACCCTGAGGACGCTTGGGGTGCTGGCTGCTACAACTCCCAAGTATTTTATATTGCCTACAGTAATTTTAAGTGAATTTTCTCTTTCTATCTCTTGCTTCTGGACTTCAATGATAATATTTGGAAATGCTGATGATCAATGTGGGTTTATTTTATATTCTGTAGCTTTGTTAAAATTGTTAATTATTTCAGCTAGTTTTCAAATTGATTCTCTAGGTTTTTCCAAGTATAGGGTTATGTCATATGAGAAGAATGATATTTTGGATTCCTCATTGCCTATTCTAATTCCTTAGATTTCTTTTCCTTTTCTTTATTTCTACAGCTAGCATTTTCAGTACAATATTGAATAACAGTCATGATAATGGGCTGTAATAGTAATGGCAATTTGAATATCTTCCCTGCCTCTTAATAGAACTAAGAGAATTTGAAGATCTTCCTTGATTTGAAGTTCTTCTCTGCCCCCCAGTAGTCCTAATGTAATTATACGGAGCCTATGGGAGTTGATTACTGAAGGGTGAATCAGAGCCCACAGGAAGGTGGGTGTCAGAGAAATTAGAGTTGGGGGAAGGAGAGGATGCACCCAAGGGGTCAGCTAGGCATTTGAAAAGATTTTGCTTGTCCTCTGAGGTAATAGCTAGGCTTGTGAGTGTTTGTTTGTGGAAGGCTAAAGGATGGTGTGGCTCCCTGTTGTTTTATGGTGTATTAACTTCTTTGTTACTATGATGGATTTCACTTTCTGTTGCTGGGATTTGGTTTTCTTGTGTCTGAGTAAATGTTTTATTTCTGTCGTATATATGAAGAATCTGTTATATTTTGCAACTGAGAACTATGTACGCATATTCATAGTCACTGTTGGTGCTGTGAATATTGTGTTGGTGCTACGTGGCCAGCCTTCCTTTACCCCTAATCTCATTGGAAAGGCTTCTAGCTTATCTCCATAGCTGATTATTCATGTTGATGTTTTTTTTAGATAGATACTATTTATAATTTTAAGGAAAACTATATTTACTCACCTATTTTCTGGTGTATTTAATAGGAATTAGTGCTGTATTTTATCAAAAGTTTTATTTGCATCTATTGAGGTAATATTATTTCTTGGTGGAGCAAAAGAAGGGACTTGCTTGAGATCTCCCAGAAACCCTTCCAAATATCTTTAAAAAATAATTCTAAAAAATTCTAGAGCTGCAGAACCCACAAAATGACAGAGTAAAATAAGTCTCCAGCCCAAGAGAGCCTGGAAGATTGACAGGAAGAGTCTATTGCACAAGGCTGGGAGCAGAGCTCAGTCTAACATGGGCCATGCCACAGTAGACGAGGCTAGAACAGGCCTCAGTAGACTGAATCACTGTCAGCTGTGGCAGTTTTGAATTTTTAGCCCACAAATGCCAAAGACAGCAAAGAAGGAACATGGGAAAATTCTGTCCAACCTGTGGAAAAAGGAACATTGTCTGGCCCCAATCCCTAAGTGGCTGAGGTGGTGGAGGCAGCAGCAGCAGAAGAAGAAGCAACAGCAGGGTAGAGGATGCTTCCAGAGCTCCCAAAACCACAGATGGTATGGGGATTGAGCGGCTAATCAGAGGGGTATTGAAGGAATCTCTTATCTGGAACTGATTCAGGATTCTCTTGCTTTGCCCTGCTTGGATCAGGGTCACAGGCCTGAGTGACTGTCCTTGGGTCCTGGGGTGAGGAGGAGTGCTGGTGTGGTGGAACTTATGATAGGAGGGAATTGAGAGGGAATCCTCCTCACTTTTCCAAGACAGAAAAAAGTGCTTGTGGTCAATCACAGACCACAGCACAGTCCAGGAAAGAAAGAAACACCTCTCCTTTGATCATAGCACTTTGGAAGAACTGAAAATTTACATGCTTCTAGAAGTATCTCTGAAAACAGCTGCACAAATGCCCTGAAATTTGGGACAGTACAATGCCTTTCTCCCACTGGAAGCAGGGTCCTACCTTGACAAAGAGTAAGAAAGTCAAGCATTTTTCTGGGGAAATGTGCAAACAGTGTAAAAAATTCAGAATATAGAATCTTACTTTGGTGACAAAGAAGATCAAAACATACAACCAGCATAAGATAACGAAGTAAAAGCTCCTACACCTAAAGCCTCCAAGAAAAATATGAATTGGGCATAGACCAGGGAAGAGCTCAAAATGGATTTTGAAAATAAAGTAAGAAAGGTAGAGGAAAAGAAATGAAAGTGATGTAAGAAAATCATAAAAAAAATGAGTCAACAATTTGCCAAAGGAGACCCAAAAATATACTGAAGAAAAGAAGACCCTAAAAAGTAGACTCACTGTAGCAGCAAGCACCCCAGCATCCCCAGGGTGTCTGCCAACACAGGTTCTTAGATCTGCTTTGATAAAGGAAAGCAACTCAAAATGGGTTAACAAGCTTACTTTAATCAGTCAAACATATATCGTTTACCTAGTTCAGGGGAAAAAGGTCAGTACCCCGAACTTCAGAGTATATAGACAGAATTATGAAGACAGAAACAGATCAAGTAGACAGATTTCCAAACTGTCCAACCATTACATCCATACCAAATCAACATCTGGGTTTTTCAAAGCCGGGGGACTCTCAAAAACGGCTTCCCAGAGTTTTGTCTGATCAAATCACAGAACACTTCTCAAAGTGAGCCCCAAAACAAAGCTACACATCAAGGCTTATATAGTCTTCTCCTGACTCAGAGAATGTAACAACCTTCTGGACCCACTGGCCAACCAAAAAGCATCTACTGAAAAAAATGAGCCTCCCACCCCAGGTTCCAGGTGCACTTTAGCCTAGGGACAGGGAAGATCTTAAAAATTTACATTCCCATTACACTAACCCAAATGGCAAAAGAGGTCAAAAAGCTAATAAAGAGAAGAATGCCTTAAAAAGCAAAATTGATCAAATGTAAAAGGAGGTCCAAAAGCTCCCTGAAGAAAGAATTCCTTCAAAATTAGAATGGAACAAATGGCAGCTAATGCCTTTATGAGAAATCAAGAAATTATGTATAGAGACAGAGAGCACAGGGTGAGTTGAATATGAAGGGATGATATCTAAAATATCTAAAAAATGAAATTAATGGGTGAGAGGTAATATATTGAAAGAGGGAGGAAGGAAGAGATGGAATGGCGTATATTATCTCATAAAAGAATCAAGAAAAACTTTTACAATGGAAGGAAAGAGCGGGAAGGTGAATGAACCTTATTCTCATTGGATTTGGCTTAAGGAGGGAATAACATATGCACTCAGTTGGGTATCTTGCCCTACAGGAAAGTAGGGGGAAGAAAATAAGGGGGTGGGGTGAGATGATGGAAGTGAGGACAGATTGAGAAATGGTGTCGTCAGAAAGAAACACCTTTGAAAAGGGGCCAGGTCAAAGGACAGAATACAAAAATGGGGGGAGTGGTAGGATGGAGGAAAATATATTTAGTTTTTCACAGCATAACTGTTATGGGAGTGTTTTTTATAACTACACATGTATAACCTATATTGAATTGCTTGCCTTATCAATGAAGGAGGGTGCTAAGAGAAGAAGGAAGAGAATGTAGAACTCAAAGTTTTAAAAACAAATGTTTTTATATGCAACTGAGAAATAAGATGTACGGGCAAAATGGTATAGAAATCTATCTTGCCCTACAAGGGGGATTGGAGAGTAACAGAAGGGAGGGCAGACCTGGAGAAGGGGTAATCAGAATGCAAGCCATCTTGAGGGAAGGGGAGACATGGGGGGGGGAATTTGGAAATAAAAACTTGTGGAAATGAATGTTGACTAAAATAAATAAAATATAAAAAGCACTATTCCTTGGTTTTATAATGGATATAGTCAATTGTGCTAATAGTGTTCTTAATATTAATCTTGCCTTGCATTCCTGATATAAATCCCACCTGGTTATTGTGTACTATCCTTTTAATACATTCCTGTAATCTCTTTGATACTATTTTATTTACATTTTTTGCACCAATATATATTGGGGAATTGGATTATGTGTGTGCTTTTTTTTTCTCTGTATTTGCTCTTCCTGGTTTAGGTGTCAAAACCATATTGGTATTGTAAAAATAATTTGTTGAGACTCCTTTACATATTTAATAATTTATATAGTATTGGAATTAATCATTCTTTAAATGTTTGGTAGTATTCACTTGTGAAACTATCTGGACCTCGTAATTTTTTTTTTTTCTTACAGAGATTATTGATGGCTTAGTTGATTTAGTTTTCTAAGAGAGGTTTATTTTAGTATTTTATTTCCTCTTCTGTTGCTCTGAACAATTTATATTTTTTGAAATATTCATATTCACACATATTGTTAAATTTATTGCATATAATTTAGCAAAATTGCTTCTAATAATTGCATTAATTTCATCTTCATTGATGATGTTACTGGTAATTTGTTTTATCTCCTACCTATTTTTTAAACCAAATTAGTTAATGGTCTATTTATTTTGTAGGGGTTTTTTTTTTGTAAGAACCAGTTCCTAGTTCTATTTATTAATTTAATTGTTTTTTTTTTATTCAATTTTGTTCATTTCTCCTTTGACTTTCAGGATTTCCAAATTGATATTTAATTGGAGATTCTTAATTAGTTATTTTTATTTTGTATATGCAATACATTGATATGTACTTTCTGTATTTTATTGATATACATATTTAGAAATATAAACTTTTCCCTGCATACTGCCATGGCTGCATCTTCTAGTTTTTTGTATGTTTTCTCATTTTCATCATTCTCTTTAATAAAATAATCAATTGTTTCTCTGATTTGTTCTTTGACCTACATATTATTACATTTTATATTTTCCAATTATTTTTTAATCTCTGTTTCCATGGTCCTTTATTAAAGGTAAGTTTATTGCAGTGTGATCTGAAAATGGTACATTTAATCTTTCTTCTTTTCTGTATTTTCTTGTTGGGTTTTTATGCTTAATACATGGTCATTTTTTTTTGTGTAGGTACCATGAACCACAGGAAAACAAAAAAGATATATTCCTTTCTATTCCCATCCAATTTCCTCCAGAGAGATAGCATATCTAACTATTTTAAAAATCTATTCATTGGGGCAGCTAGGTGGCACAGTCAATAGAGCACCACTCCTGCAGTCAGGAGGACCTGAATTCAAATCTGACCTCAGACACTTGACACTTACCAGCTGTGTCACCTTGAGCAAGTCTCTTAACCCCAATTGCTCTGCCTTTCCCCCTCCAAAAAAAAGACAAAAGAAGAAACTTCAAAATGTAAAATTCTATGCATCTCTTTTAACTTCTTTCTTGTTTATTTTTTGGTTAGATTTATCTAATTCTGAGAAGGGAAAGTTGATATTGCCAACTAATGTAGCTTTACTATTTCTTCCTATAATTCATTAACTTGTCTTTTTAAAAATTGCATGCTATATATACAATTTGTTGCACACATTTAGTACTGATATTACTTCAATGTCTAAGATATCTTTTAGTAAAGTGTAGTTTCCCTATTTATGTCTTTTAACTAAATCTATTTTCACCTTTGCATTGTCTAAGATAATGATTACTACTCTTGGTTTTGTTTTGTTTTCTTGGATTCTCTCTCTCTGTCCCTTATCTTTACTCTATATCTTCCAGCTTCAAGTTTGTTTCATAAACAACACATTTTAGTATTCTAGTTTTTTACACTGTTATCCCCTTTCCTCTTATCAGTGAGTTTATCCCATTCAAATTCACAGGAATGATTACTGTGTATTGTCCATCCTGCTTCAACTATTCCTATTTATCCTTCTCTCTTTCTCTTTTCACCTTCTCTCCTCAAAACTCTTTTGCTTATTACATCACTTCCCCTAATCCACCCTTCCTTCAGTTTACCGATCTTCCCTAATGCTATTCCCCTCCTTCTTTATTGTAGATTGATAGATTTCTTTTTTTACAATGCTTTATTAACTTCTGATTGACATCATTCATTTCAGCCAGATTTTGAGTAACAAATTTTCTCTCCGTTTTTCTCCTACCCACCGCCCCAAAATAGCAGTCCCACAGGATATCTCCTCCTCCAATCTGCTCCCTCCCATATTTTCTCCCACACCCCTTTCGACTTTTCCAGTGGATCTCTATGCCCCAGCTCCTGTATATCTTATTTCCCAATTGTATGTAAAATAGTGTTAATAATAGTATGTGTATGTGTGTGAATATTTGATTTTAAAACTTTGAATTACAGATTCATTCCCTTCCTCCCTTGTCACCCACCATTCCTGGGAAGATAAGCAGTTCAGTATAGGTTTTACATGTGTGGCTAATGCAAAACAATAACATAGTAGATATATTGTAAATGACTGACTATATTTCCCTCCCTCCTATCCCACCTCCCACTTGTTCTATTCTCTACTTTGATCCCGTTCCTTTTCAAAAGTGGGTGCTTCCAACTTCCCTCCCCCCCAGCCTGCCCTCCCTTCCATCATCCCCCCTCTCATCTCCTTCCCCTCCTACTCTCCTGGGGGGTGAGATACCCTATTTAGTGTTATTTCATTACCTCCTCAAGCCAAATTCAATGGGAATAAGGTTGAGCCATTCCCTTTTGCCTTCCTATTCTTCCCCTCCATTGTAACCATTTTCCCTTGCCTCTTTTATATGAGATAGTTGACCCCATTCTGTCTCTCCCCATCTCCTCTCATTATATTCCTCTCTCACCTCTTAACTTCACCTTTTAAGTATCATCCATTCCTGTTAAATTGGTCCTGTGTCCTCTATTTTTGTATACCTATAAACATATATACACACATTCACATATGTATTCATATGCCCATATACCCTCATATATAGACATATATATATATATACATACATATATACATATATATATATATATATTTCTAATCCCTTCAAATACTGAGAAAAGTTTCATAAGTTACAATTATTGTTTTTCCATGTAGGACTGTTAATAGTTCAACTTTGATAAGTTCCTTATAATTTCTTTTCCCTGTTTACCTTCTCATGCTTCTTTTGCTTCTTGTATATGAATGTTACATTTTCTATTTAACTCTTGTTTTTTCAGCAAGAATGCTTGAAAGCCCTCTATTCCATTGAATGACCATATTTTCCCCTGAAACATGATATTCCGTTTTTCTGGGTAGGTGATTCTTGGTTTTAATCCCACCTCCTTTGACCTCTGGAATATCATATTCCAAGCCTTTCAATCCCTCAGTGTAGAAGCTGCCAGATCCTGGGTTATCCTGATTGTGTTTCCACAATATTCAAATTGTTTCTTCCTGGTTGCTTGTAATATTCTCTTCTTAATCTTGGAATTCTGGAAGCTGGGTATGATATTGCTAAGAGTTTTCTTTTTGGGATCTTTTTCTGGAAGTGTTCGGTGGATTCTTTCAACCTCTATTTTGCCCTCTGGTACTAAAACATCAGGGCAGTTTTCTTTGAGTATTTCCTGAAGGATGATTTCTAGGTTCTTACTTTGATCATGGCTTTCAGGTAGTCCAATAATTTTAAATTGTCCCTCCTGGATCTATTTTCCAGGTCAGTGGTTTTTCCCATGAGATATTTCACATTGTCTTCTATTCTTTCATTTGTTTGGATCTGTTTAACAGCATCTTGATTTCTCATAAAGTCATTAGCTTCCATTTGTTCCAATCTAATTCTGAAGCAATGATTCTCCTCAGTGAGCTTTTGAGATTCTTTTTCCATCTGGCAAATTCGGCTTTTTAAGGCATTCTTCTCTTCATTGCTTTTTGATCCTCTTTTGCCATTTGAGTTAGTCTATTTTTTAGGGTATTATTTTCCTCAGTCAGGCTGTTGACTCTCATTTCATAATTTTCTTGCCTTGCTCTCATTTCTCTTCCCAATTTTTCTCCCACTTCTCTTATCTGCTTCTTAAGGTCTTCTATGGCCTGTAACCAGCTCATATTTTCCTTTGAAGCTTTTCTTGCAGGAGTTCTGACTTCACTGTCTTCCTCCTGTTCCATGATTTGCTCCTTTTTGTCCCCAAAATAGGAGTCTAATGTTGGAATCTTCTGTCTGCTTTGTTTCCTTTGCTGGTGATGTCACCCCTCAGTCATTTGACCCCTGGGCTTTTTTTTTTTTTGAAAAGAGACAATGAAAGGGTTTTTTTTTTATTCAAAGGTATAACTGGATAAGTAGATTTATTTTCACATGAATGGTTGTAATGTTATTTTTGAAAAATATGACCAAGTGCTTTTGCAAATAGCAGACACATCCCTCAGCTATGAAGACCCAATTTGTGGTGGATGGTACACATGATTTGACCCAAATACCTAGCTTATATTGGCAAAATTAACTGTTGGAACTTTGTTTCTTGCCCTGACTTCTTGATCTATTTCCACCTTCACACCTTCTGTTATCTTGTCGACTCCTTGACCAACCACCACCCTGCCGGCCCCCTGACCAGCCACCACCTTGCCGACCACCAGAACAACCACCTGATCGCCCTCCAAAATGACCCCCAGACCAGCCACCTCTCTGTCTTGTGTTGGACGATCTCCTTCCATCATAATACTCTTCTAATTCTGGTAACGCATCTGGCACTGATAATATCCAATCTGAGTCATTCCATTCTGCCTGTATTAGTTCTGACTCACTCATTGGAATATCAAAGCATATACTCATTTTCCCTTTCAGGAGGCACATTCGGACAATTTGGGACATGGTGTCACTACTCAGCTTCCTGCTGAGCTCCTTCCTCGCAGTGCTGATATCCTGTAACTCCTATGGGCTTTGTAGAATCATAGTCACAAATCCCTTATCAGAGTTGATCAAGGAGCGAGGTTCGAAAGAGGAGGCACCTGAGATGTGTGCCAATGCTGCTGTCAACACATCCACTGCCCCCTACTCCTCTATCAGCCTCTGAGCTGATGGCTGAAAAAATTCAACAGCAACAAAAGAAACTGAAGCCAGGGACCTGATAGCATCCATACGCTGAGATTTAACTAAATCCATTGTAGTTGGAACACCTACACGTTTAAAAGTTATTCCCACTTTTCCTTCCACATATTTCAGCTGGCCTCTTTCATTGGGCTGATAAAAACATATACAAATCCCTGTTCGTCCAGAATTCCCTATGCGTCCAGAATGATGGATATAAGACTCAACATCCTGTGGGGGTGAACTCTGAATCACGAGATCAACCTCAGGAATATCCAGACCACGTGCAGCCACGTTAGTTGCCACTAAATGTCTTCACTTAGATGGGAAACAAATAAGTTACCCCTCGAGCTTTGAGGAGTTTTATAGTTTCTTCAGAGATAGGGAATCAGGAGAAGGTGCCTTCTTTCTGCTCAGGTGTTAGGTCCTCCTCTAGCTCACTGTGCTTTGTCGACTGGCTGGCGTAGCTAAGAGACGATCTGCTCTTCGAAGCCTTTCCATTTTCTTCAATATTTGAAAGGTCTTTCTCTTTTTGCCTTGTCAGCTTTGGGTGAACCTGAAAATTCATTTGGAAATCTATCTAGCCCTTCTTTTGTGTCTTCATTTAGCTTCTCTTTCCTTTTTGATTTTTTTTATTTGAGGGGACTGAGTCTATCTAAATCATCATTATCTGATGTTTCCAATCTCTTTTTAAAGTCATCTTGGTGGTTCAACTTCCTTTTATCACTCTTGTGCTGGCCGCTGTCCCTCCGCAGGTGCTTGGGCCTGTCCAGAGGTTCCTCCTCCTACATCAGGTCTCCCCACAGGACCTTGCTGGGCATTGTCCGCTGTCTGCTCCCACCCAGGCCGCTCCGCAGGAGCCCCCGCACCACGAGCACTGGTGAGGAAAGCGACCCCTGGGCTTTTTACCACAGTAGGACTCTGCCACCAGACAGGGGAGCTTTTGTCCCAAACTCTGGGGTTTTCTCAGCTGCCAGAGATGGGTGCCCTCTCTGAGGCCTCCACATTCTCTGGCAAGCTGGACACGCACCCCAGGACCTCCACCCTAGATGGCAATCCAGATCCAAGAAGGTTAAAGTAAGAGCGATTACCCCTCAGACTGGTGCTTGGTCTCCCTACACTCTGCAGGCCAGGAGCTGAAGCTGCCACGTGGTGCTGGCTGGCTGTGCTGGCATCTCAGCGGCTTCTCACCCTGGGGGCAACAGCCACGCACACCCACTTACTGGGTCCCAAAGTCCAGACTTCACTGACCTCTCACTTTGTCCTTCACATCTATGTGTTGATAAATCTGAGCTGCTGCTGATCTGGAGTCCCTCTGGCCCGGTGGCTGGTCAGGCTTGCCCTTGGGTAAAGCCTCAGCTCCCAGAGCACTGTGCTGGCCGATTCCTGCCAGCCTGCCAGGCTGTCCTCAGTGGAAGGTTAGCTTCTCTGTGTCATTTTGTGGGTTCTGCAGCTCCAAAGTTTGTTTAGAGACCCCTTTTTATATGGATTGGGGAAGGTGGAAGCTGGAGCAGCAGGGAGGTCCTGCTTCTACTCCGCCATCTTGACCTAGAATGTCCTAGATTGATAGATTTCTTTACTCAACTGAGTATGTATGTTATTGCCTCTTTTAGCCAATTCTAATGAGAGTAAGATTCAAATATTGCTCACACTCAATATTTTCCCCTCTACTGTAAACACTCTTCTTTTTATACCATTTTTATGTAAAATAATTTACAGCATTCTACTTTTCCTTCTCCCAGTGCATCATTTTCTTCACCACTTATTTTTGTTTTATATCACTCCATCATAGTTGACTCATACCATGTCCTGTGTTTATGTCTTCTTCTTCTAATAATGATAAAGTTCTGAGGGTTACAAGCATCACCCTCCCATGTAGAAATGAAAACAGTTTAACCTTTTTGAATTCATTATGATTTCTCTTTCATGTTTATCTTTTAATTCTTTTCTTCCGTATTGTATTTAGCTCTGGTCTTTTCATCAGGAATATTTAAAAACCCTCTATTTCATCAAATATCCATTTCTCCCCCAAAGGATTATACTCAGTTTTGCTAAGTAGGTGATTCTTGGTTGAAATTCTAGCATCTTTACCCTCTAGAATGTCATATTCTAAGCCCTCCAATCCTTTAATATAGAAGCTGCCAAATATTATGTCACCCTGACTGTGCTTCCATGATATTTGATTTGTTTCTTTCTGACTGTTTGCAATATTTTCTCCTTTACCTGGGAACTCCAGAATTTTGTTATACTATTCCTGGGATTTTTCATTTTAAGGTCTCTTTCAAGAGGTATTGGTGAGTTGTTTCAATTTCTATTTTACCCTGTGGTTCTAGGTTATCAGGACAGGTTTTTTCCTTTTTTTGTATTAATTTACTGAAATAGGATATTGTAATAGCAAGCAAAGAAGTAGTTAACACCTTGTTTCAGCTATTTAATTATTTATACCGTGTTTCAAGTTGAGCTTTGCACTTTGTTATATCAACTCTTCTGCTTAGAAACAAAACTTGTGAACCCCTGTTGCTGATGCAACAGGAAGGTGTGGAAAAGGGAGGAGCCTAATGACCATATATAAGGAGAAGCCAAGGCTGGGAGAGAGCAGAAGTGGGAGGAAACATTGCTGTGGAGCTGGTACTTTATCTATATGTTTTAATGTTACTTTGTCAGATTTGTCTGCTGATAGAGAACATTGCTGTTGTTACAGAAGCCCTGGAACCATACTGCTGGTTCAGAAGCCCTGAAAAATTATTTTCTTGTTCTCTGTTTACAGAAGTACTGGAGGAGAGTCTTACTGATGTTTTCAAATGTCCTGGAACTACACTGATGATTTTTGTTGACCTCTTGGACATTGTTGGGGGGGTCTCTGTTGATTTCACAGGCAGATAGTGAATTGATGATGGTGCTGACAATGTATATGAATGTTATTGTGGCTCTGTTAAGTTTTGCCTTCTCAGAAGCAGAAACTGTGAAGGACTTGAGGTGGACTGGAAACAGTGAGCTTCAATATGGAACAGGAACTGGATAAGTAGCTAGACAAGGAGCTGAGAGCTTTCTGCCTTTGAATCCAGGTGACAGTTGGATAGATTCAGGCAGGAGATGGGACCATGGAAAAGGAACCATGGAATCTGAGACCAGCCTCAAGTCAAGATGAAAAGACCTCTCCTTGGGTATTTAATGCAAACTGAGCTGGTCATGATTTACTGTGCCCTAGGGGTGCTAGGACTTTGTACTCTGTACCCTGTATCTCTTCAGGATGATTGAATTAAGGATTATTGGAAACTAATCTCCAATTAAGAAGAAAGAAGGCTTTTTAACTGAGAGGTTAAGACAATGTGACTTAGGGGTGGAGAACTTTGACCATCATACTTTGTATCACTTAAGGAGGCTTGCTTCCTAAGGATGATTCAGTTGATCATATATTTTGGTGAAAACTATGTGGCCACTTTAGTGATAACTTGCTATGCTATTACATTGTTAATACTGTACTTTGGTTTCTGTCAATGTTTTGTCTTAGTTTGTTACCGAATAGAGAGTTCACTATACTGTGTAATCAGAATCTTGAAGCTGTTCACAGCAACAGTCCTCTGGAAAGCTGCTTGTGTTTGGCTATATCTAATCTCTGTTTAACCAGTCTGTCAGGTAGTCAAATAATTTTTAAATTATATTTCTTTTATCTATTTTTCATATCAGGTGTTTTCCCTGATTAGATATTTCATTTTTTTCATACTTTTGAGTGTGTTTTATACTTTCTTAATTTCTCATGGAGTCATTAGTTCCCACTTACCCAATTATAACTTTTAAGGAATATTTTCCTTCATTAAACATTTGTATTTCTTTTTTTCCATTTGGTCAATTTTACTTTTTAAGAAATTCTTTTCTTTTTTTTTTTTGGAGGGGCGAGGGCAGGGCAATTGGGGTTAAGTGACTTGCCCAAGGTCACACAGCTAGGAAGTGTTTCAAGTGCCTGAGACAGGATATGAACTCAGGTCCTCCTGATTCCAGGGCCAGTACTCTATTCACTGCACCACCTTACTACCCCTAGGAATTCTTTTCTTAGTGAATTTTCATACCTCTTTTTCCATTTCAAGAACTCTGATTATTAATGAATTCTTCACTTTCATAAATTTTTGTACTTTTTTTTCCATTTGGCAAATTCTGCTTTTGAAAGACATCTCTTCAGTGGATTTTTGTGCTTCTTCTACCATTTGACTTCTGCTTTTTAAGGTTTCATTTTCCTCATTTTTGCCTCCTTTACTAAGTTATTGGTTCTTTTTCATATATTCATTCATCCCTCTTATTTCTTTTCCCAATTTTTTCTCTACCTATCTTATTTGATTTTTAAAATCCTTTTGAGCTCTTCTAGGAATTCTCTGTGGACCTGGGACCAATTCACATTTTTATTTGATGCTTTGGATGTAGTATTTTGTTGTCTTCTGAGTTGTGTTTTGATCTTCCCTGTCACCATAATAACTTTATATGGTCTGGTGTTTTTGTTGTTGTTGTTGTTGTTGTTGTTGTTGTTGTTTTCTCATTTTTCCAAACTATTTCTTGACCTTTAATTTTATGTTAAAGTTGATCCATACTCCTGGGGTGGATATGGCACTATCCCAAGCTTCAGGTTTTTCATACACCTGCTTTCAGAACTAGTTCTGGGGGGGTCTGTAAGTTTTCAGTTCTTCCAAAGTGTTATGATGTAAGGAGCAATGTGGTCACTGCTCTCCTGGTCTATGCTCTGGTATTTGAGTGATCACAAGCAGTCTTTTCTTCCTTGACCTGCCACTGCTAGGGCTCATCTTCACCCTTGAACTGTGACCCAGAATTATGTATGGGCAGTGCAACAGAGTCCTGCTTCTAGGGCCAGCAAAGGGTCCCCAAAAATCAATTCTCATAATCACCTTATATCCTCTGGGTTGAGAACTCTAGAAGCTACTGTGGCCACCAATTTAGTTGTCCCCAAGGGCTGCTATTAGCTTGCTCAGAACAGCCAATGTTCAGTCTCTATCAGGCTATAATGGATGGTGCTTCACTCAAATCAGTGGGAAAAACTTTTACTGATAACCTTCTAAGTTGCCTTGGACTGGAAAATTGTTTCACTTCATATTTTTGTTGGCTATTCAGCACCAGAATTCATTTTAAGGTGTTATTTTGATGGTTGTGGAAAGTAGGGAGAGCTCATGGGAATCCCTGCATTTATGGAGCCATCTTGGCTACATTCCTTGGAGTTATTGCTAATTGAAAGAAAGATCTTTTCATCTTTACCTCTTCTTCCAATTTGGTATCAATTTTTATCCTGGATCATATAGTCAAGGATCTGATTGCATATTTGGTTTATTTTTTAAAATGGTTCTTATATCAGGTACCATTTCTTCTATAAGACAGTAACATTTCTGGTGATATTGTTCAGTGTTTTCCATTTACAATACCTCAAATGTCTCTTATTGAAAGAACATATAATATACATGAGACTTGTAAATAATGTAAAGATCTTTTGTCTATTTTTTCAATTCATTTATCATATTTCCTGTCATGATTTTTGTCACCAACTCAACTTCTGGTTCTATGTTTTGTCCCCAAGAAAGATGCTATAGTCTGATAGTGCTTCCTCTGTTTGCTCATCTTGCCAGCCAATTAATTGACTTGTGAGCTCTTTGCCATCTTAGAACTCTGCTTCCAGAGTGAAGAGTGCTGTGTCCCAAATTGCTGGGGTTTTACACAGCTATTGTCAGAGATGTTGTCAGAGCTATGCAGAGGGCACTCTACAACCTCCACAAGCTCTGCCACACTAGTGCTCCTCACCCCAGGACCACCACCCAAGGCTGCAACCTAGATCCAAGCTGGTCAAAATAAGAGCAATTGCTGTCTGAATATTTGATTGGTCCCTGCACTCGCAGGGCAGGGGCCAGACTGCACTCTTCTCTTACCCATTTCCAACAGAGTTCTCCACTGATCTTTTACTATCTCTTTGGCATTTATAGGTTGAGAAGTCTGTAAACCACCACAGTTGCTGTGATTGACTCTCCTGAAGTCTGCTCTGATGGGTCTGTGACATAGGTCTGGGCTGCACTCTGGTCTAGGCCTGCACGACTCATGGGGGACTACACTCTGCTCCCAACTCAATGTGATAGACCCTACCTATCTACCTGCCAGCTTCCTTCAGTGGGAGATTTGTTTCTCTCTGTCACTTTGTGGTTTCTGTAGCTCTAAAATTTGCATAGAGTTGTTTTCTACAGTTATTGGAGGGGGGTGGAGCAGGAGGTCAAGCAAGTTCCTGCTTCTACTCCACCTTCTTGGCTCTTCCCCTGCTTAAATAGTTTGTAGAATGTTTCCTTTATTGTCTTTTTTATTTATTTACTATTATTTATTTTCTTTTATTTTTTCCTTTAGTTACATATTTCCTTTATTTATTTTTACTTTATTCTCTGCTACAGATGTTGGTACTCAAGTTACAATTATCTTTGACTTCATCTATTTGTTGAAACCCAAAATGAGCACTGCATAGTGAGCTGACCAATTATCCTATTAAATGATGCTTCTTGTTTTCTTTGTTGTGTTATATGTCTGGCTCACTCTTTTCCTCAA
Organism: Petaurus breviceps papuanus; assembly: GCF_028583685.1. Classification (NCBI taxonomy): domain Eukaryota; kingdom Metazoa; phylum Chordata; class Mammalia; order Diprotodontia; family Petauridae; genus Petaurus; species Petaurus breviceps. Next base: position 19,136,949 of record NW_027186492.1, read on the forward strand.
CTTTCTGTGAACCTATGAGGCTTCTTGTCATTTAACTGCATTTACTTTAGTCTTCTATCTTTATTTAGGAAAGAATTTTAATGTAAATATGTTTTAAGTTTTCAATTCTTTTACAAATGTAATGAACATTGAAAAAAAAAAGATCTCGCTTTTTAAAATTGTTTGTAAATAGTTTCTCCACATTACTCATTCCTTTCTCTTGGTAGATGTGCTTACTTAGCTCAATGAAACTATGAGTTATGCCATACAGGGTTACCTAAGAGAAACAGATCATAGTAGAGATGCCTAACAAAAGTGATCCCCTAGAGAAGGAAAAGGCAAACCACTCCAGTGTCTGTGACAAGAAAATCCCATGGACAGTTTCAATATTATAAAAAGAGATAACATCAGAAGATGAGATGCTCAAGCCCAAAGTTCTCCAATATTCTAGTAGGGGAGAGTAGAGGACAACTGCAGCTAGCTTCAGTACTAATGAAGCACCTGGACAAAAGCTGAAAGGAAGCTTAGCTATGTATGTATCTGGGGAAGAAAAGAAAGTTCAATGCTGTAAAGATCAATATTGCATAGTAACCTGGAATGGAAGATCTATGAACCAAGGTAAGTTGGATGTGGTCAAATAGGAGAAGGAAAGATTAAGCATAAATAGTGGTTCTGGAGAAGACATTTGAGATTCCCTTGCCCAGCAAAGAGATCAAATCAATCAATACTTAAAGAAATTAATTCAAATTATACACTGGAAAGTCAACTATGGATGTTGGAGTTTAAATACTTTGATCTCAAAATAAAAAGATAAAACTCATTAGAAAAGACCCTGATATTGGGAAAGATTGAAGGCAAAAAAAAAAAATAGAGGACAACAGAGGATGAAATGGTAGATAGTGTCGTGGAAACAATGAATATGAAGTTGGACAGATTTCAAGAGATAGTGGAGAACAGAACTGTCTGGTCTTTGGGTTCATGAGGAGTCAAAAATGACTGAATGACTGAACGGCAACAATAGTAGACAGTCTAAAATTAACAACAGCAGTGGACAGTGTAAAAGTAGTGATTCTTATCACCCTCTGTTGATTTCTTTGACATTCTGTCACCATCACTGAGGAAGCAAAAGGGATCTGAATAAGACAGGGTGATTTACATTTATATTTGTTTTGGGGGTTATAAGTCCAAAGAATTCATAATTTATAGGCTAGTAGTTACCTCTCTACATAGGTAGGCAGTTTCCAGAGCAGCAAATACACTCTGTTGCCCTGATGAATATGTTCATTCAGAACATTCACTCCATTGACTTTAGGAATCTATGTGATGGGGTAGATAGGATGCCAGCTCTGTAGTCTGGGGAGCTGGGTTCAAACTCTATCTCTGCCTTTTATTACTTGTATGATATTGGACAAGTCACTTAATATCTGTCTCCCAGTTTCTCCTTGGTTAGATGAGATGGTTGGACAAGATGATCTCTAACATCCCTTCCACCTCTAAATCTGTGAATTTCTGTACCACAATGAGGAGGACTTTGGTGGAGAGTAATTTTAAGGCAGGAAAACAATGCAACTTGCAGATACAATACTCTCCTCCCTTTTAACTTTCAACACACATTATTGATCTCTCTCAGCTATTTCAGGTGCTAAATAATTGGCATATGTGAACATTAAAGCCTAGTTCCACATTCTTCATCTCAGCATGGCACTCCTAATACTTATACAGGCTTTATGAAATTGAAATTTTAAAAACCAGGAATGAGTAAGGAATATTAGAAAAGTATTGGAGTGAATCATCTGAGAGAAGGAATAAAATCTTCTGGATAGAAACTGATTTGATAATATGAACTTCAACTAATTAAACTCTGAACCTTGTTAGTCACCTTTTGTTGAGTTGATTTCTGAGAACAGATTTCCAATTTTTTTGTTCCCATACTTTTTTGGCAGCTTCTCCCAACAACATATTTCCTTTAAAAGGCTAAGCGATATGGCAATGAAATTCAGCAAAATTATGAACAACAATATTTGGAATTACATCTCTCTTTTTTGTAAGCTGAAACATACTTGAGAAGCCATCTAGTTCAATACCTTCATTTTAGAGAAAAAGAAACAGGTTTAGGGAGATTAGGTGACATACCCAAAGCCACACCAGTAGTAACAGAGCAAGAACTAGAAAAGAGACCTTCTGTGTCCCAAACTATTGTTCTCCACAGCAAGATGCCTCATCCTTGGCAGTAGAAGAAAAAAAATACGGAAGAAGTGAATGATTTACTGTACCTCATATTTGAATTCTGGCAGACTACCCATTTTTAAGCCATATTGCTATCTGTGTTACTAAAGATCGACAGTGTTGTTTTGGTTCAGCTTATTGTTCATACTCAACCATTACAAAGTGTAGTAAGAGATAGAAAAAAAAGTTTGATTTTGAAGTTGACTTTCTGTGCTTGGAGCATGCAATGAGGAAAAAATGTTCCAACAGTTCAAGCTTACTCAAGCTTAATGACAGTTCTAAATTGGAGTTTGGAGATAAAAAGGAATTCTTTAGTGATGCCTCAGTTGTCATTGATTGCTATGAGCAATTTTAAAGCTATTCAAGATGAGAATTGCCAGCTTGGCTCTAAAAGGGGAGAAAGTGTACATAAGATTAGAGGCTGGTACTAATGCTATCTTGGCTTAAAAGAAAAGGAGAGAACAGGTTTGTATTACTTATGTTCATAGGTGATCATCACAACTCCATATAGACATATATCAGCAGGAAGTGACTCAATGAAGCTATAGGATACATAGTAAGTGCTGGATGTTCTAGGCAAGATGAAAATGAAAGGCAGGTGGCATCACAGGGATCAACTGCAGTAGAAGAGCTGAAAACAAAACATTAGCTGGCCAAACTGACTATCAGCAAAGAAATTTATAAGAGAAGCTCTGCTCAAAATGATGGCCTCTCTTCTTCCTATTTGATGAAAACTTTTGCGTTAGAAATATAGAAAATACATTTTGAATTATTACTTTTCATTAGATGGAAATGTAAAGTATTTCCAATTGTACATAAAACTGAAGCCTCCATCTCCATTTAGGCCAATCACATGGGATCCCATAAGTTTTTATCTAATGAGTCTAAATTAGTGGTGGTTATGATAACACTCTGTTTTTGACTGGTCTTCAAAGTCACTTTCTCATATTTTTTTCTTTATAAAATACATCTGTAGAAAGCATCTTAAGCCTCCTAAAACTCTACAAAATTCATTAATTGGTACCATTATTCCAAAGAACATACTAATATCTAATTTAAAAGGTGAGGAGCTTGACTAATGTTTAATGTGAAGGTACATGTAGAACCTATATTGCATTGCATGCCACCATGGGATGGGGGAAAGGAGGAGGAGGAAGAGAGGTGAGGGAGAAAATTTGGAATTCAAAAACTTGTTGAACCGAATGTTGTAAACTAATAGTAAATAAATAAATACATTAAAAAAAACAAAAATGAGGGACCAGGAATATGATAAAAATTATTTCCCTACCTGAGATCTCTTACAGCATCACTGCCAGGACCAGCACCACCACCACCATCATCATCATTGCTATCATTTACATAACACCTTAAAATTAACAAAATGTTTCATATATGTTAACTCATTTAATCCTTATAACAACTCTGTGAGGTAGATTTTATTATTACCATCTTACAGATGACTAAACTCAGACAGATCTTTCTACCTATGGATCTAACAATTAATAAGAAAAGAACTAGCTTCTTGTTGATGTCACCAATAGATTATAACTCATAAAATATACATGTTCCCACTTCAAATGGCATACCAACACATATCTCAATCTTTCCCACTGATCATTTGGCCAATAGAATTTTCTGATTCTATCTGACACAAAAATATCCCATTTTCACTCAATTATCAACACCAGCAGAGCATTTAATTAGATAGATACTTTCCTAATCATTCACCAAATGGACAGAGACATTTGTCCTTTAATTAAAATAATCAATAAAAAAGAGATTTTGATATAGTGGAAAGACCAGTAGAATAGGAGACAAAAGTTTTGAGTTCTAATACTGTTTCTTTCACTCAAGAGCCATCTGATCATAAGCAAGTCACAAGTACTCTGGGCCCTCCATTTACTCATTTTTTAAGTAAGAGCTTTGTATTAGGAGGTTTCACCAATCTCTATCATTATAAGATTCTGCATCATGACTCCTGTCTCTACAATAATATGAAACTATTCACCAACTAAGATCACTTCCACTGGAATGACTATTAGGGATACAGAAAGAGGTGCATCAAGAATTAAAGCTTAGGGGGTGGCTAGGTGGCACAGTGAATAGAGCACCAGCCCTGGAGTCAGGAGGACCTGCATTCAAATCTGGCCTCAGACACTTAACATGTACTAGCCATGTGACCTTAGGCAAGTCACTTAACCCCCAATTGCCCTGCCCTCCCCACTCCAAAAAAGCAAATAAATAAATACTTTAAAAAAATTAAAGTTTAGTATTTCTGAGTTCCATCCATTTATACAGATATAAATATGAGAGGAATGCATGTGTGTATGCTTTATCAAAATTAAGTAAATTTTAAAGTCAATCCATATATTCTGAAAAACCACACCAATTCCTAACGTAATTCCTTTGCAATCGTCTTTTGAGGGTGAAGAATAAGGATCACAATATTTCTTTTCGATCTTCATTTGGTCTAAAAAAATCCAGATGCATTTAGCAAAGTACCACCTGCAAACCATCTTCTAAACCTTTTATTTTGAAAAAAAATCCATAGTTTTGAATTATTATGACACCCCAAGGCCAAATTTTAGAGGCCACAGATGTTAGAAGTGAAATAAATCTGCCAATCAATATTACTTGAAAGGTCCTGGATTTTTATTTATTTGCACTATGCTAGCTCTGGAAAGGCAAAATGCTGCTATCCCCTTCTATGGCTTTGAATCTTAACTCGTATATCACTTGCCCATGAAGACACAAGGCTGCATGCTCATCTCTCTATTTTGTAACATCTCCCTTTAAATCACTTCTTATATGGGAGTTTGTTCTGCATGATGGTATTTGTAAATCCTGAATCCATCAGAAAATAGTGCTTATCTTCTCTGAAATGCATATAGACAATGGCCCCAAAAGTAACATTTACTGAATTTCTCTAGACTTTTCAAGTAACTATGGAAAGTATTTGAATGGGATTGGAGAATCCACTATTAAATTAAATTAAATTAAAGAAAATACAAGTTTAGGTTGTTTTCTTTTTTTTTTTTTTGGTGGGTAGTGGTAGTTGGAATTTCCTCCATATTGCAAAGGGGGTTTGTAGGTAATATTAAAGAATGCCAATTAAAATTTAAATGACAGATCAGCATTTTTTTTCCTGATAGTGCTTTGAAATCCTTTCAAGATCGATCTGTCTATCTATCTATCTATCTATCTATCTATCTATCTATCTATCTATCTATCTAT
>NW_027186492.1:19142397-19147397 GCF_028583685.1 Petaurus breviceps papuanus
TATCTATCTATCTATCTATCTATCTATCTATCTATCTATCTATCTATTTATCTATCTCTGTCTGTCTGTCTATCTATCTATCATCTATCTACACACATATATACATGTACTTGTGTGCATACATGTATGTACATATAGGAAAATGTGGCTTATATTTATGTGTGTAACACATGTTCCATGTACTCATGAATTGTGTGTACACATGTAATTATAATAGGATGTATAACTGCTCTTTGGCTTTTGCCATAAACTTGCCTTGTATTCAGAACCCTGAACCCTGAAGTCCCAGGAATAGCAGACATCACCCCTGCCAACGACTGGCCCTGCTTCCAGTCCAGCCTCCTTGTAGCCAAAACAGTCATCCTTGGGAAGAATAAGCCTGCCAGTCAGACCAACACTAATCACTAGCCAACTGCCAGCAACGAGAAGAAAAGTCCAAGAATCCTGAAAATAGCAGTACTCACCCTATCCAAAGCCACCAGTCCCTCTTTCTAGCCTGTTCCCTGCAGCCATTAGCTATGACAAATATGGAGATACAATCTGACATCTCTTCTGTTGGTGCTACAGCCCATGCCTCTTCAGCAATCACATCTACTTAAAACCCTTTCCCAACAATCTCCATGGCACTATTAAACATTTAAACCTCCACAATGGGTATGATTTTATCTGTGGAAATGGCATTAAGGGAAATGATTCACCATGAGTTTTGCTTTTGCACCCTATGTACTATTGGGCCTGTGCACCTGACTTAAAATTGAAACTTCCTATTAGACTGTGTGCTCCTTGATAGCAATAGAGTTGTATTGCTTTTTTTCTTTGTATCCTTAGCCTCTAACCTCTTCCTTTGTACATACTAAGGATTAGAAATCTGACCTGTGATTTTATCAGTGTAAGGCACTACTGGTGAAGAATTTCCTCAGTCAATGGCAGGAGGGATCCTTCTCTTCAACTAGACTTAGCAGTGTGTCAAACTCAAATAGAAATGGGGGTTACTAATCCACATATGAGAGTCCCTGCAGGCTGTATTTTGACTCAGTTTTAAAATGTAATATCCTTTCTCGATTTCTGTCACCTTCTCCCTCTCTCTCCTTCCCTCTCTCCCCCTTTCCCTCTCTCTCCTTTTCCTCCTCTCTTTCCCTCTCCCTCCCGGGGTTCAGTCCATCCCTTAGGATCCCTGCCCTTACGAGTATCTGTCTGAAGAGCTGGGTCCTATATTATGGGGCCAGATTAGAGCATCCTGAAGTTATTAGCCTTTTATGGGGACAAATTGTTAAGAGATAAAGTGAAGAAAGTAAGGAAGCCAGCCAGTCGCATTTTGAAGATACCTCGGCCAGAACAAGGCACAACTGTGCATCATCATGCTCAAGTTTTACTGTGATTACTGCGAAACTTACCTCACTCATGATTCTCCATCTGTGAGGAAGACACACTGCAGCGGGAGGAAGCACAAAGAGAGTGTGAGACTATTATCAAAAAATCAAATTATCTTGGAAGAACAAGCCCAGAGCCTGATTGATAAAACAAACACTTCATTTCAGCAAGGAAGAATTCCTCCCAACCTGTTCTCTGCTCCTCCACTAGGAGGGCCTATGATCCCACCGTCTCACCCCAGCATGATGCCCCGCCCCCCCCCAATGATGCCTGTTGGGCAGCCTCCTGGCATGAGGATGCCCATGGGAGACCACATACCTGGTCCTCCAATGAGGCTCCTTCCTCATCCCATGATGGTGTCCACTCGCCCAGCAATGCACAGAACAGACAGATAAAATGGAAAGAACATAAAGAAACCCATTTCTCAATTTACTATTCTTTGTTCTATTCCACCAGAACATCATGGCTCTGGGTCTCAAACATGGGTCCCCCCCCCCTTCCCCTTTTAAAATGTTGGCACTTTTTTACATCACTGTCACTTTCCCATGATTCCACTCCCCCCAGTATATCCCTCCCTCCCTGCCTCATTGTACCCTTCCCTCCTCAGTGTAACAATCAACACATTGGATGTATCTAAAATTTATTCCTCATTCTGCATCTATAGTTTAACATCTCTCTGTCAAAGAAAAGGAAACATACTTTACCAGTCTTCCTGGAGTCACAATTACATAATGCATTGATCAGAGTTTTGAAGTCTACCAGTGTTGTGTTTCTTTATATTGTAGTGGTATAAATTGTTTTCTTTTTTCTGCTTACTTTCCCTCTCCCATTAGTACATACAATCCTTTCCAATTTTATCTTGACTTCTTCATATTCATTTCTTGTGGCATAGCGATAGTCCATTGCTTTCATATTGCTTTCATCTGATGTTTCTCAATTGATGGGTATTGTTGGCTTGCGGTTCTTTGCCACTAAAAAAAGTGCTGCTACAAATATTTTTGTATATATGGGATCTTTCCCTCTTCCTTTGCCCTTCTTGGGTTATATGCCAATAGTGGTATCATTGAGTGAAAAATATGTGTATTTTAGTGACTTTTTAGAGTAATTCCAAATCATTTCTCAGAACTGTTGGACAAATTCACAGCTCCACCAAAAGTACATTAGTGTGCCTGTCTTTCCACAGTCCTTCCAACTTTGACCATTTTCATCTTTTATCATCTTTCTCAATGAGTGTAAAGTGAAGCTTCAGAATTGTTTTTAATTTGCATTCTTTTTTAGGGAGTTAGAGCATTTTGTCATGATTGTTACTTGCTTGCAGGTTTTCTTTTTGCAAACTGCCCCAGGGGTGGTTTCCAAATGTGCAAGACTTCCTATTTCCTGTCAAAGAAGAAACAATTTAAAAAGGAAGAGTGGGGCAGAAATGCAGCTTATATTTGTATCCTGATGCATAAAAATAAAGGTACTGGCTGCTTTAGCATTTGAAAAATGTAATATTATCTGTTTTAATGTATTTGGTTAACTACTTTCCAATTACACTCTAATATGGTTTGGGTTGCACTTGAGAATGTTGTGGGCTGCATGTGCCTTGCAGGTAACATGTTTGACATCTTTGACCTAGAATATTGAGGTGTTAAGCAACCCGCCCAGTCTGACACAGACTGTATTTGTTAGAGGAATGAGTTGAACTCATATCTTCTTGGGTTTGAGATCCTTTCTCTGTCCACAACATTTTCATATACTAAACACTTAATTGTTTTTCATTCATTAGTTAGGGTTTTTTTTTCTGACAAAGGGAATCAGATTTTACCATATCACAGTCATTGCCAGGGAGTAGGTGAGAAAGCTTTGGAAAACCAATTGACTCTTCCAGATCATTAAATAACATTTAGTAAATTACAAATTAAGTTCATGAAATGTTAGCTTCTGGTTTGCAGAAGTTTCCTAACTTTCTTTCAGGGAGTGACAGAAACTGGCTCCATACTAAATCAATGATGGCTATTAACAATCCTTTCTCAGTATTCTGATCAATTTCTTCCTACTTCCAAGGTTTATACCTAGCACAACACTTAAACATATGAGGGACTCAATTATTTGTTAATTGATTAATTTTTTTTCTTGATCTGTTCCCCTCCATTAGTCTGGATAATCAAGAGTTGACTACATTTGCATTTGGCCCAATTTCACTTGAAATTAAGTGACTGAGAAAGTGAAACATATCTGGATCACAAAAAAAAACCTGTTAAAACACTCCCATAGAAGATTTCCCTTTAACAACAACAAATATATGTGTGAATATGCAAAAATGTATGTATGTATGTATACACATATATTTGTATATACATATATCTTTATATTTTCAATGTTCTCTTTTCATGTTTTGAAATATCCATATCATTTCAATTCACTGTCATTGTAGGCGTACATTTTATAATAACAAAAAATAATAGATTGCATATGTATAGCACTTTATGGTTTGCAAAACGCTTCACAAATATTATATCCTTTGATCCTCAAAACAATACTAGGATCTATTTACTATTATTATCCCCATTTTCAGCTGAAGAAATTGAGAGAGAAGTTAAGTGACTTGCCCACAACTAGTTTCTTAAACAGGATGTGAACTCAGATCATTTGGATTCCAGGGCCAGCATTCTATCTACAGAACCAACGAACATTAAAGCCATTCATAGGACCATTGACTTAAAGCTAGAAGGGTCTATATGAGCCATCTAATCCAACTCCTTCATTTTACAATGAGAAAACTGAGAAACAAAGAAGTTAAGTGACTCACACAAGATCACGAAAACATTGTCATTGTTTATCTTCTGGCTATCTTGCCTCTACATAGTCTCCTTTTTTAGGGTCTTTGTGAAGTTAGTTTCCTTCTAATATGGTATATGCCATACCCTATCCTCAAAAACAAAGGCACTGTTACTCTTCTGAATCCTATCTTCCCCTACCTCTTTGATAAAATGTTTACAGTTACATATTATCAGAATAAAGCTATCAGACGTATTGGAAATATTGAAGGAGGAAGGTATATGGATAGTTAAGTGACTTGTCCAGGGTCACACAACTTATGAGCATCTGAGTGAGGATTTGAACTAAGATTTTTCTGACATCAGATCAAGCACTTTATCCAGTCTCTCATCTAACTTTTGGTTCTGTTGTGGCCATCTCTCCATGACCCCATTTGAGGTTCTATTCCTAAAATTACTGATTGGTTTGCTATTTCCTTCTCCAGTTCATTTTACAGATGAGGAAGAAGGAGAAGCCCTTTCTTTCACATCCTGCAAGCCTAGAATGGATTCTTATGAGGCATCTCCTACCCCCATGCCCAACTAGTTTGACTTGTTAGCTAATATACCACTAAGGGTGAATATTGCTAGAAAAGGCAATGAGTCAATGGATGTGAGAGTGAGGGACAGAGGGCAGAAAACCTAAACAATGCACTTTTATAAACAAAATACTAAAACTTCCAGACCAAGTCTTCTAGAACAATAGATGGGGATCACTATGAAGTATTTACAGAGAGAAAGAGACAAGGATCGGACAGAATGAGAAAGAACAAATGTGAGAGATTCTGCACGAATGAAAGGCCCATGCTTATGATATCATGGATCCATTTA
>NW_027186492.1:19148552-19215953 GCF_028583685.1 Petaurus breviceps papuanus
TTCTTTCTTTCTTTCTTTCTTTCTTTCTTTCTTTCTTTCTTTCTTTCATTGAGTCTTCTATGGAATGACTAATAATGGAAATGTTTTACATGCACTTCTATAACCTCTATCTGATCGCTTACTGTCTCAAGGAGGGAGAAGGGAAAAATGGGAGGAAGGTAGAGATAGAATTTGGGACTCAAAACTTTTTTTAATGTTATAGATTGTTTTAACATGAAATTTGGGGAAACATATATACACACGCAAAAAGAGAGGGAGAGAGAGACAGAAAGAGAGAGAGAGAGAGAGAATGAGAGAGAGAGAGAGAGAGAGAGAGAGAGAGAGAGAGAGAGAGAGAGAGAGAGAGAGAGAGAGAGAGAATGCTGTTGTGAGTCCAATATGAAAGTTATCCAAACCTCTAAGACACAAATTCATGTTATATTCCTGGAAGAGAGCTTACATACTTTGATTAATAAAGTTTGATTGCATGCAATAAAAAGTGTAAGTTTAACTCATATTTCTTTCATAGCTGTTAGCATCAGTAATAGAAAATCAGCTATATGCACTGTAGCTTGTAAGTCAAAATTTTCAACAAAGTCTGGACTTTTATAAAGTTTTGAAAATTGTTGGTCTTGTGTTTTCTATTCAGAAATAAATTTTTAAAGGACCAAAGTTTGTAACACAGAGTCCATACTAGAATGGATGAAGGTGAGTGAATAAAGAGAAAAGGATTTTGTCTGGCCAAATAATAATCTGATTAGCTTGTCATTTGAATTTTTGTACAATTGAGAAAAAACACCAGTAGAATACAAGATCTTTATAGAACTAGGACTGTTGTGTTTTTTTTTCCTTTGTTTTCTTATTATGTCCAATACTTAAGATAGTACTTAGCACATAATAGGTATTGAGTAAACATTTTGAATTGAATTGTACTAGATTTTGAGCCCCTCTCCATATAAACAAGTAACTTTGAAGTTCAAAAGTTAGAAATATTTTGATGAAATCAAATACCATAGTTCTTTTTCCCTCCCCCAAACACTGTTAAACAATAGATATGAAACTCAAGGACATCCAGCTTTGTAGAAAATGGGAAAAAATAATATTTTTAGAGTGCTTACAAAGTAGTAATTCTAAAACATGGTTCAAGCAGAAGAAAGAAGACAAAATTTCTATTGTTACAAATGATGTTTGGGATTTATGGATTTTTATAATGCCACACTTGAAAGGTAGATAGACCTGCCATCTAGCAACAGCTGAGAAGAACAGCAGTCACTTATTTGTGACTCTGCCATAATAGAAAATCTTTCAAGATCTTAAGTAATAACAAATAAACTTTGTCATTATATAGTCTACATACAACATCACTGTGGTTGCTGTCATATGGTCCTTTTTAAAAACTGTGATGAGTCTTAAACATGTCAGTGTAGGTTTAAAGGATGCTTTGAAGAGAGAAAATCAACTATTTGTATTTTTCTTTACATGGAAAAAATAGTGAAAAGGCAGTGATTAGCTGGCAAATAAATTACTTGCAGATAAACATTGGAAAGGGCTAACAATCACCTTTCTCAAGAAATAATATAAAATATGCATATGTGTATATATGCATGTGTGTATATTTGCATGTATGCAAATATGTTTGTATGTACAAGCATATATATATTTACATTTAAATAGGGTATATTTTCCCTTTCTTTAGGATAAGTTAAGCATGAGACTATTTTAAAGTATAAGAAATGGACAATGTAAATCCCAAAATAATTGCCTAATTTTGATTCACAGTTTTTGAGAATGGCTATAAATGGTGCATTTATAGCCATCCAATCCCATCTTCTATAAAAGACAGTAAGCCGATTAATAACTTCACTCATATCCTCTGTTTAAACACGTTCAATGATGGAGAACTCACTACCTCTTGAAGCAATCTATTACACTTTGGGAGGTCTTTACCCATTTGAAAGATTTTCATTTTACTAACTGAAAATCTTCCTACCTATAACTGATATTTATTGGGTTTCACTCTGTCCTCTGAGGCTACATAGGATAGTTCTAATATCCTTAATATAACTTCCCTACAAAAGCTAGAAAAACAGATTTCATGACCTTCCATAAGTTTCTTTTCTGTAGGATAAATATTCCCATTTCCCTCCATCCTATCATGCCCCCATTGATTCTATATTCTCCTATGACCTTGTCCCTTTACAAAAGTTTGCTTCTGACTATCCCCTCCTGCAATCTGCCTTCCTTTCTATCCATTCCCCTTTCCCATGTTATCCTGTGTGGTAAGATACCCAATTGAGTGTGTATGTTATTTGTTCCTAAAGCCAAATCAAATCAGAGAAAGGTTGACTAATTCCCTTTGACCTCTCTGCTGTTTCCCTCCATTGTAACAGCTTTCTCTTGGTGGATTCTTTAAATTCATATTTTATTCTCTGGCTCTAGAATATCAGGGCAGTTTTCCTTGATAATTTCTTGAAAGACCATGACTTTCAGATAGTCCAATAATTTTTAAATTATCCCTTCTGCATCTATTTTCTAGGTCAGTGGTTTTTCCAATAAGATATTTCACATTGTCTTCTATTGTTTTCATTTTTTTGGTTTTGTTATATAATTTCTTGATTTCACATAAAGTCATTACCTCCCATTTGCTCCATTCTAATTTTGAAGGATTTTTTTTTCTTCACTGAGCTTTTGAACCTCCTTTTCCATATGACCAATTTGCTTTTTAAGGCATTCTTTTCCTTATTGGCTTTTTTGACCTCTTTTTCCATTTAAGTAAGTCTATTTTTAAGGTGATATTTTCTTCAGTATTTTTTTTGGGGGGGGAATCTCCTTTAGCAAGCTGTTGACTCATTTTTTTCATGATTTTCTTAAATCACTCTCATTTTTCTTCCCATTTTCCCTCTACTTCTCTTACTTGATTTTTAACATCCTTTTTGAGTTCCTCAATGGGCTGTGAACAATTCATATTTTTCTTGGAGGCATCCAATGGAGGAGTTTTTACTTTGTTGTCTTCTTCTGACTGTATGTTTTGTTCTTCTTTGGCACCAAAGAAAGATGCTATAGCTCATTTTTTCCACTGATAACTCATTTTCCCAGTCAGTTACTTGACTTTTGAGCTCTTTGCCAAGGTAGAGTTCTACTTCCAGAGTGGAGGGTGCTCTGTCCTAAATTTCTGGGGCTGTGTGTACCTGTTGCCAGAGCTACTTCTAGTAACCTGCAAATTTTCAATTCTTTTAACATGATATGATCAAAGGACAGGTGTTTATTCCTCTCCTGGTGTTTGGTCTGGTCTATGAACTATGAGGAGGACTCCCTCTTGATAACCAACACAAGCTCTACCACATCAGCTCTACTCCTCACCTCAGGACCATTACCCAAGACTGCAACCCCGATTCAAGCAGGGCAAGGCAAGAGAATCCTGCCTCAGCACCAGCAAAGAGATCCCTGCAATTGCCCTATGATCAGTCTCTTGCTCCCACCACCATCTGTGAGCCTATAGTTCTGGAAGCAGCCACTGCTGCTGCTGCTTCTGCCATCACCTCTGCCACCCCAAAATTGTGGCCAGACCATGCTCTTCTCTCACCCAGGTCCAACAGAGTTTTCCCACTGACCTTTTACTTTGTCTTTGGTGATTACATATTGAGAAGTCTGGAAATTGTCACACCTGCCCATGATTCAGTCCCTTGAAGTCTGCTCTGGTCTGGTATATGCCAGCACAACCCTTGCAGGACTGTGCTCTGCTCTCAGCCCAGTGTGATGGATCCTTCCTGTAGACCTGCCAACTGTCTTCAGCTAGAGATGTTCTTCCCTTTGTCATTTTGTGGATTTTGTAGCTCTAACACTTGTTTAGTCATTTTTGACAGGTATTTGGAGGTGATTGGGGGATGAGCACAAACATCTTCCTACTATTACTCCACCATTTGGTTCTGCCCCCTCATGTTAACTTCTAAATCATATTGCTTCCATCCTGTGCTGGGCACTATTTTTTTTTAACCTACACAGAGAACTTTATATTTATGCTTATTATTTCATCTTGTTAAGTAGATACCTATTAATTGGGGAACAGCTAGATAAAATGTGGTATATGAACATGATGCAATACTACCATGCCATAAGAAATGACAAGCATGAATTTCGTGAAACATGAGAAAACTTAAATGATCAGATGTTGATTAAACAGAACCAAGAAAACAACTGCAATGGTAATGGGAATTTGAAGAACTTCCCTGCCCCTTAATAGGCCAGACTTAATCACATGGAGTCCACAGGGGGAGGAGATTGCTAAAAGGGTGAAACAAGAAGGGTGGAGCAGGAAGGAACAGGAGAGACAGCCAAAACAACTGGGAGCAAGCAGCATGGAGCTGAGCAGCTAGAATGAGAGGGGGCATTTTTTATTAAGGGGGCATGTTTTGCTTTGAAGGCCTCATGGAGGGAAAGATTGGGAATGTTAGTGTTTGCTGCATTGGCTATGTGTACCAACTTCTTGGTTGCTATGATGGATTTGGCTTTCTGGATTTAGGATTCAGTTTTCTGGTATCTGAATAAATATTTTGGTTCTGCTTCCATTTGGAGATTTTGTTACATTTTGTGGTTCACAACTACACCAGCATATTCATAGCTGCCATGGGGTGCTGTGAATATCACATTGGTGTTATAACAAAATATCCAATGATTATAACAATGAAAATGGAAAAAATAAAGAAAGAAACAAAAAAAATTGTTATATTAATGATCAGGCTGGACCATGGAAATAAAGTGGGGGGGGGAACTTTGCCCTTCATCACAGAGGTAGGAGATTATAGACATGAAATACTAAATGTACTGTCAAAAATGATCAATTTGTTGGTCAGTTTATTTAACTTTTGTTTTATTTTATTGTTATTTGCTCCGTATTCTCAGTGCTTAGCATAGTATTGGGCTCAAAATAAACACTTAATAAATGCTTGCTTACTGTCCTCACAGGATTATGAAGCAATCCCTTTAAAACTATAAATTGTGATGTATATTTGAGTCATTACCTGCTCCATGTCCTTCACACACACACACACACACACACACACACACACACACACAATTACTGGTCTGGAACAACTTTTCAGTGAACCTTTCTGCTTTTTAGTGCCCCCTGCTTCATTTCCTGAGTACTTATAAGCATATGTGTGTATGTATGTGTATATAGTGTGTGTAAATACACATACTATATACATATATAGGTACATATATATGGTAATAATTCACTCAACAGTTTTGCTATAAATCAATGGTAAGTTCACTGATTTTGCTTTCTAAAATCAATCCCATTCTTCTCTCCATAATACTTGAATCAAAATGCACCAATTTCCAGTTTTCTTGGCACCTATTCTCAACAATTTTTCTAAGAATAATTATAATATATCAGAGATTACATAGTTTGTTGTTTTTTTTTGTTATTATTGTTATGATGAGATGTAATGAGTCTTGGAGAGTTTAAGTCATTTGATGTAGCTAGATGCTCTTTTTTCATGAATCCTCACATATCTTGCACTTGGGCTGTCCCTTTTTCATTAATTTTATTAATGCTTTTTTTTTAACATCTCCCTACTTTCTGAATCTATTTCCTATCCTTTCCAGCAAGACTTCCCTAGTAACAAAGTTTTTTTTTTAAGTTTAATAAAACCAATCCACATATTAGTCAGGCCTGATAGTCTATTCTATATCCCACATCCTTAGTCCCCCAATTCTGCTAAAAAGTGAGAAGTGTACTTTACTAACTCTTCCTGAGAACCAGACTGTGCTATTATTTTAATCAATAATTACTTTCCTTTCTTTTATTCTTTCAATTTATAGTGTTTTAGGAAATGTCTGTTTTGCTTTCCTAGTTCTCCCTACTTCATTTTATATCAGTTCATATATGTCTTCTTTGTGTTTTCTGAATTCTTCACAATTTCTTCAAGTATGTGATATTCCACTGCATTCATATAATGAGTCAATATATTATTTCTAGTTCTGTGCTACTACAAACATGTTATACTTAATACTTTGGTATATATGAGGCCTTTCTGTCTTTGACTCCATGAAATGCAATTTTTTTATATTAATGATCAATATGCATCATGATATTTCTAGGTGAAATGGTATGGAAATATTAAGTATTTTTCTAGAAAATTTTCAAAATGTTTTCTAGGATGATTCCAGCTCTACCAACAGTGCAGTATTAATGTACCTTTTCCTACAGACTCTCCAACAGTAACTTTTCCATCCTTTTTCATTTTTACCAATTCGCTGAATGTAAAATGAAAAGAATATCGTTTTAATTTGCATTTCTCTTGCTATTAATGATTTGGCATGGTTTTTTAATAGCTGTTAATAATTTACAATTCTTTCAAAAAATGTTGGTTCACTTATGAGTTGAGTTCTTGGTCTTATTTATATAATTTACTTCTTCATATATCTTGGATAACAGACTCTTATTGAGATATTTGAAACAGATTTTCATCCAATCAACAGCGTAACCTTATCCTAGATTTCTTTATTTCTTTTGTTCAAAAATGTTTCTATTACAACTAGTTAAAAATATATTTGAGTTTTTTGTGCTCTCTTCTATCCCTTGTTTAGTAAAGAATCCCTTCCCTCTCACCCCACACAGTTGTGAAAATACTTCCAGCTACTTTTCTGTAATTTTTGTGTGGTTTTATAATATATGTGAATATATACACATAATATAAATTTATAATCTATATTGTATGATTTAAATTAAATAAATTTGAACTTCTGGTAATAAATGATAAAAGATTATGGCCCAAAACTTTTTTTTTTTGGCCAAATTGCACTTGGGCTTCCTTATTGCCATATTTATTTCACCTTTTCTAGGTTGGAGATCGTTTCCCTTAATTATAAAATCAAAATAAGAGTTGCTTTCTATCACCAATTAACATGACAAACATTATATAAATGAGACAGGTAAACAGTATGCATTGGCAGTGAAAGCTTGGAAGAAGGAGCAAAACTTTTGTCTTTTAAAGACATATGACTGGCTCTTCTTGGTTCCAGAGGTCAGAAGAAGGGAGGGGGAGGGGAGGCGAAAAGTAGCAGTTGCAAAAAACAAACAAACAAATTTAGAATAGAAGAAAGGGAAAATATTCTTAACAATTAAAGCCTTACAAAAGTGAAATAAATTTCTGTACTAAGTCATGGACTAATCCTTAATAGAAGTCTTCAAGGAAGAATTGGATAACTATTTGTCAGGTATTTTCTTGATAGGAATCTTGTTCAGGTAGAGGTTGAATTTGCCAGTGTCTGATATTATTCTTATCAGCTCTTGATATTGTGAAAGAATACAACTTTGCATTTCTATGCCTCTTTTAACTTTTTTATTCAAAAATTTTGTCCTGACAATATCCTAGTGACAAAAATATGATTCATATCATCATCCCCATTTTATGAGCAGAGATAATCATAGGATTTTAGAATAGAAAGGAACCTCAGAGACCATTTAGCTTAAGTCTCTGATTTTACAGAATAGAAAACTGAAGCTCCAAGCAGTTAAGTGACTTTCTCAAGGTTACACAACTAGTAGTAAAGCTGGGACTAGAACCCAAGTATCCTATTCCTTAGCCCAATGTCCTTTAACTGTATCAGACTTAAAAAAGAATGACAAAATCTCAGTACTTAAAAGAGACAGAGAGCATCTAATCCAATCTCCTCATTTTACAGATTAATAATAATAATAGTATTTACACACTGTTTTAAGATTTTCTAAGTATTTCACATATGTTATTTCATTTAAGCCTCATAACAATATCAAGAAGTAATGCAGTTATTAGTCTCCCCATTTTATAGATGAGGAAACATCTAAAAACAAATGTCTTGTCCATGATCATAGGTAGTAATTACTAGAGTTAGGATTTGAACCCAGGTTTTCCTGACTCTAAGTCTAGCCCAAGATTTCTCTATACCAAAATGTCTTTTAAAATACAGAGTCTTAAAATTATACCTATTGTATTCCAAACTCTATGTTTATCTCCATCTATTTCACATAACTAAATTTATTGGGAAGTGTCATCTTTTAAATTATAAGCCATGTCAAGTCTTTTAATGACCAAAAAAAATCACTTATCAGTCCAGGCATATGAAATATTTGTTTCTGCCTTTTATGGCATTTGTTGTTCATGAATAAAATGAGTTGTCAATTAAAAAGTAAAATGTTTTCAACATAGCTAAGCAGGCAGGCTACTAACACAGAGAAAGCCTTCTCATTGGCCTTGCCATTAGGCTACGATGCAAATTCCATTACAAAAGAATACTTCCTATGCTTGAATCAACTGAAATGAAAATATCTGATTATGTTATGCCTTTATTTTGCCTAAATCTAATACTTTTATCATGGCAAGAAATGTATAATGTTTTAAAATATATTTGCATCCCAGAGAAAGAAAAAAAAATTGTAACTAAACCTTCCATGCATGTAAATTAAAAGTATGTCAGGGTTCTAAATCCCACTTAGGAGAAAAATATTAGACTATCAAATAAGATAAAAAATAAAAATTTTGGTTTTAACTACCTGGATTAAATCCTCAAAACATTCTGCTTATCTTTGGCATAGAAATCTAGCCTCTTCTACAGTCTTCCAAGGAGTAATGAGATAGTACCCCATGAGAAGTAATCTATTGAGGATGCATGGGGGTTGGGTCAAGAGAGGATCATATCTGATGTTTTCATGAAGTTTGAGCCCTGAAAAATGGGCAGAAAAGAGTGAGAAAATTTTCACACTATAGGGAATTGAGGCATCAACACCAGAAAGTTACCTGGAGCAAAGCATGAACAAGCAGTTATGTTCTCTTCCCCATTGGCTATTTAGGCAAACAGATTGAGGGCCTTTTCTGTTCCCCTGTTTCTGCAAATGGAGATTTTTGTCCCTAGAGCTTTCTCTACGTGTTACATGGGGCTTCCACTTTTCAATGGTAATGATCTTTTATTGTTGTTGTTGTTAATCTTGGTTTATTTACATATAGAATTCATTCTCAACTATTTTTTAATCCAAATGTGCTTATATATTCATAAAATACTCACAAACACACACACATAGATATTCATAGGATTTATAAACTAAGACTTCCAACTGACCACCTGGAGGCATATTTTATGAGGTGTTTATCTTATATATTTCATAATTGGACTTCCAAGGTCAGAACTGGAAGAAAAACTGGATTTTTTTTTCCTTCCCTTCAGACCATAAACCTATATTTCTTTTCCAGAGGTTGTGATCACCCAGTTCAGATCCCTATCTGGCAAGCTCCCGAGGCTAGACGTTTTTCTTCACCCCAAACTGAAGAGGGCAGCAAGCAGGGGGAGTCAGATTGGGAACTGCAGGAGAAAATCCCACATAACCAGGCCAAGATGACAAGACACAACTATCTAAGAAGTTTTCAACCCTGCTCACCTCTTTGGTTGGGTGGAGCAGAAATTAGAGGACAGATACCTGCTGCTGCTACTAAAATACCTAGAGGCTACACTATATCCTGTACCCCTTTACAATGATAAATTAACCTTCTTCCTTCTTCTGAAAAGAAAGAGGAGGGATAGAGAAGATATCAGTGAAGCCCCAATAATTGGATCATTTCCTGAGTTCTCATAACTTGGTTAGATCTATCCATAATCACTTTTCTAGTCACTTCACTATTGTCTTGTGGAAATGTGATTGGTCTATACACCTCTAAAGTCCATTCCACTGGAGGCACTGGTTTCCACAAGGGCTCAAGGTGATGTAGTTATTGCAGCTGCCTTTAGTCAGGGAGAGATCATTTGACAAAAGAAAAGTGCATTCTATTAATTAAATTGCAATTTATTTTAAACAATTTAGATTTCTTTGATGATTACAAAATTACATGCTTCAGAAATGTAGTTGATTTCAGCTAAGTCTATGAAAAGACATTTTATTAAATCAATGCAAAAAAAATGACTGAATAAATCAAAGCAAGGAAACCCACTACTTTAATTCAATTCACTAAATCTTATTTGTCTGAGAAAACAGGCTGAAACAAGGAGGCATCATGGTTGTTGATGTTGATAGATAGGAACTAGGAATTGGAGAGTATGGGTTGCAGGATGAGTTCTTTACACTGACACTCACTCTCCAGATAAAGAATGGAGAAGAGGAGAGGACAGGACAGGACAGGAGAGGACAGGAGAGGACAGGAGAGAAGAGAGGAGGGGAGGAGAGGGGAGGGGAGGGGAGAAGGGGAGCAGAGAGAACTGGTCCTTGAGTCAGGAGGACCTGAGTGCAAATCTGACCTCAGAAACTTAACACAAAACTAACTGTGTGATCTGGGGCAAGTTACTTAACCCCAATTGCCCTACCTTCCCTCATCCAAAAAAAAAAAAAAAAAGCAAAAGAAAATTATATATATATATATATAGGAGAGGGAGGAGAGGGGAGGGGAGGAGAAAAGAGTTGAAGAGAGGAGAGGAAAAAGCAAGAATAATAATAATTCTAAAATGTTTGAAAATAACTGAGATAATACATGTGAAAACCTTAAATCTTCTTAAGATTTATAAATAAAAGTTCCATATAAATCCAAAGCATTATACTAATCAGCTATGACCTTATTTGCCTACTTTTCAAATATGGGGGATAAAGGATTATTGGTCAATGAGCAAATATCTATTAAGCTCTTTTTATGTGCAAAGCACCATCTTTAGAGATTTAACATCACTCCTTTGGCACTAACCTAACTACTTTTTTTTTTCAGCTTTGGTATAGATTTCTCCAAATTTCTTCTATCTCACTTATCTTAAGTATATCTATGAGCTTTTTTTTTTTTTTAAGCAATCAGAGTGAAGTAACTTGCTCAAGGTTACACGGCCAGTTATTTCTGGGTGTGGTGCTGAGTGTCTGAGCCCGGGATTCGATCTCCAGGTCGTTCTGACACTGGAGCCGGTACTCTTACTCGCTGAGCCACCTGGCCGCCCCTAAGCAATTGGGGTTAAATAATTTGCTCAAGGTTACATGGCCAGGTGATTCTGGGTGGGTGCTAAGTGTATGAGCCCGGGATTCGATCTCCAGGTCGTTCTGACACTTGGAGCCGGTGCTCTTACTCGCTGTGCTACCTGGCCGCCCCTATGAGCTTTATATAGTAGCAACAACTAGAAAAATAGTAATAATAATTAGACACAGTGGATAGAGTGCTGACATCAGAATACAGAAGATAATGATTCCTATCCAGCCCCTAACACATACTGAGTATGTGATGCTGTTCTAATCACTTAATCTCTCAATTCAGGAAACAATTCTCTAAGACTGACTTGTAGAGTAGGCATGAATCTGCATGTGTAGATCAAGTGTCCTCTTCAGGAGTTTCATATAATGTGGGGGGGGGAGGAGAAAGCGATGCTCAATAAAAATGATAATAGCTAATATTTATCTAGAATTTGATGGTTTATATTTGCTTACATTAGCTCATTAGTTCATAACAAGCATAGGAGGTAGAAAGTTCAAATACAGATACACTATTTTACACATGAAGAAACCAAGGTTCAAAATGCATTTCTCAAGATCACTGAACCAGTACAAAGTGAAGTCAGTATTTGGACCCAGTTTTCTAACTCCAATAGAGGATTTTTTTTTCTATGACACCACTTTGTCATGCATATGTATTTATGTATGTATGTATGTGTATATATCTATGATTTGCCAAAAATATGTTTTTTAAAGAATCTTGTAAGTGGTCATTTAGAGGGTAAAGTAGGAAAACAAAAAAGCTTCCTCCACTGCAAAGAATGCATAGCAAACAAGTGCCAATGGCCACTAACAATTTTAATGAAGGTTATCAAACAACAAGATAAATTCCTATGGGTGTAATAGATAAAAACTAGAGGTCTTAAAAAGGAATATTTTGTCCTAGGATAGAAACAGTTACACAGACTTGTTTTAAAAACCTAGGCAATAACAATAGAAGTGGCACAGCTCTCTCTCCTGTGGCTCTAGCCTCAAGGAAGCACAATTTCTTGCATAAAATTGTTTTAGTACAATACTTGTGCTTTATGGCAAGCATTACCATTTTATGAGGAAAAATTATCATTTTATTTAAAATATGTGCTCTTATCATGATTACATCATCCTTTAATGGGGGTTTTTATTATAACTAGCAGCAAAAACAAGATTTCCATGGGAACACAACTCTGCATTTATAGTGGATATAATAGAAAAATATAGTATAAGTCTATTAATTAAAAACATTAACATCTAATATGCACAAGACATTGTACTAAGTGCTGGTGATACAAAGACAAAGATGAACTATCCCCTGCCTTCAAGGAGTTGATATTCTCCTGCATACATAGAATCTATACAAAGATAAGCAAATATAAGTACAGACAAATTGATGAAAAATAATTTCAAGAGGGACAGTGCCCAACAGGAACATCAAGAAAGAGCTGATTATTATAAGCTCCTTGAAGGCAGGGACAGTATTTTGTCTCTATATTTTCCCTATGACTAAGGAGAATGGAGGTACCGGAACTTGATAAATATGGATGGATGGATGGATGGATGGATGGATGGATGGATGGATGGATGGTTGAAGAAAATAGTACCTGAGTTGTCCTTTGAAATAAAGGAAATTAGGAATTGTACAAAATCGAAGTGGAAGCAAGTGGATTCTGAACATGAGGAACATTTTTTCAAAGGCAATGTGATGGAGGGCAGAGTGCAAGTAGGAGAATTATTACATGTGGAGAATTGGCTAGCAAGCCAGTTTTCCTGGAACAGAGATTTGTAAGAAGGGTAGTAAAATTACATAATAATGAAAAGCTAAGTCTGAATCCTGTTATGGAAGGTTACAATGCCTGTCTGAGGATCTTAATTTCACTTTGGAAGAGAGAACCTCTAAAGGTTTTTAAGTTAGAAGATGATATGGCCAAATCCACATGGCAAGACTATGAGTTTGACAACTTTATGGAGGACACATTAGAAAGGGAAGACAGTGAAATAAGGGAAATTTATTAGATAATCTCAATAGTACAAATAAGAAGTGATGAGTAACTGGACAACTTTAGAAATTATATTAGTGGAGTTTAAGGGAAGCATTTAAAAGATTTTGTTGAGTTAGAATTCAAAAGACTTGGTAATTCATTAGCTTGAAAAAGGGGGTGAATGACAGAGAAAAGTTACGAATGACTTATGGAATTGCTAACCTAGATGACTAGAAAGATGATGGTGACTTCAAAAGATATATGAGTTGCAAAGAAAAAAAATCTTCTCAATAAAGAGGTGGGAATTATGTATATGGTACTAGGTACATGCTGCCAGAAGGGTTGTCCCTGTATCATTTGACTTCATGTAAACGCTTTACTTTGTATGAAATACTTGGGAGTCTACCTGCCAAGAAAAATCAAGGAACTATAGAAGCACAATGACCAAACATTTCACACATAGATGAAGTCAGATCTAAACAAATGGAAAATAAATATTAATTACTCATGGAAAGGTTGAGCCAATATAATAAAAATGACAATTCTACCTATTAATATACTTATTCAGTGCCAAATTAAACTGTCAAAAATATTTTGCAGAGCTAAAAAAAAATAATAATGAAATTCATCTGGAAGAACCAAAAGGTCAAGAATATCAAGGTAATCAATGGGAAAAAATGTGAAGGAAAGCTATCTATCTGATACCAGATCTCAAATTTTATTATAAA
The DNA here is from genome assembly GCF_028583685.1 of Petaurus breviceps papuanus. NCBI lineage: Eukaryota > Metazoa > Chordata > Mammalia > Diprotodontia > Petauridae > Petaurus > Petaurus breviceps. Next base: position 19,162,208 of record NW_027186492.1, read on the forward strand.
GCAGTAATCATCAAAATAATCTGGTACTGGCTAAGAAATAGTGGCAAATCAGTACAATAGATTAGGTACACAATGCATTTTAATAAATGACCATAGTAAATTAGTGTTTGATAGCCCAGAGATCCTAGTTTTTGAGACAAAAACTTATTATTTGATAAAAATTGGTGGGAAAACTAGAAAACAATAAGGCAGAAACTGGGTATAGACAAATATTTATACCACATGCCAAGAAAAGGTCAAAAGAGGGACGTGATTTAGACTTAAAGGGTAATACCAATAACAAATTAAGAGAATATAGAATAGTTTAGATCTATGGCAAAAATCTGTGTCAGATTTTCAGATCTATGGCAAAGAGAATAATATAGAACCAAAGAAGAGAATATTATAAAAAGTAAAATGGATGATTGTGGAAAATGTTAAAAGTTTTTACACAAACAAACCAAAGGCAACTAAAATTAGAAGGAAAGCAGAAAACAAGGGGAAGGATTTTAATGCAAGTATCTCTAGTAAAGGCCTCACTTCTCAAATATATAGAAAATTGAGCCAAATTTATAAGAATACAAGTCATTCCCCAATTGATAAATGGTCAAATGATATGAACAGGTAGTTTTCAAGAAAATGCTCTAGTGCATTATTGATTAGACAAATAAAATTAAACCAACTCTGAGTTACCATTTCATACCTTTTAGATTGGCTAATATGAAAAAAAAGGAAAATAATAAATGTTGGAGGGGATGTGGAAAGTCTTTGGATACTAATGCCCTATTGTTGGTGAAACTGTGAACTGATCCAACCAGTCTGAAGAGTAATTTGGAGATGCCCAAAGGGATATACAACTGTGCATACCCTTTGATCCAATAATACCACTACTAGATCTATATCCAAAAGAGATCAAAAAAGGGAAAAGGACCTATTTGTACAGAAATATTCATACTAGGTGGGGCTAAGAATTAGAAATAGAAAGGATGGTCATTAGTTGGAGAATAGTTGAACAAGTTATGGTATGTGATTGGGATGGAATATTATTGTTCTATAAGAAATGATGAACAGCATAAGTTCAGAAACAACCTGGAAAGACTTACATGAACTGATAAAGAATGAAGTAAGCAGAACTATAACATTGCATATAGTAACAGAAGCGTTGTATTATGACATGCTATGAATACCTTTGCTATTCTCAGCAATACAATAATCTAGACAATCCCAAAGGGCTCATTTTGAAAAATGGTATCCACCTCCAGAGAAATAACTGATGGTATCTGAATGCAGACTGAAACACGCTATTTTTTTACTTTCGTTTTTGTTCAAATTTTCTTCCATAGAATGATTAATATGGAAATGTTTGACATGATTGTACATGTATAACCCTATATCAGAATGTTTACTTTTTCAAGGATTGGGGAAAGGAAGGGTGGGAAGGACAGAATGCAGAACTCAAAACTTTAAAAATGTTAAAAATTGTTTTTACATATAATTGGGGGAAAACATTATTTTTGAAAGTATGTTAAAAACTCAACATTGTATCAAAGCTATTTTTTACTTTCTTTCTCTGAGCTTCCTTCTTTTCTCTTTGCAATTTTGTTTTAAATGCATCAATTATATTCCATTCTTTGCTTCTTTTTTGGCATTACTATCTCCCTCTAATATTCTTTTTAATCAAGCCTTGTAATCAAGCCTAGTAAGGCAAAACAACTCAAAAATGATTTACTTTATTCTAAAGAAAAAGGTTTCCATGACTAGGCATCAGGGGATGAAGTGAGATATTAAAAACTAAATATAAGGAGTTCAGCATGGACAGACAATAGAAAAATGGTGATAGATAAATGATCAACACAGCTAGATAGATAGGTAGACAGACAATGATTGATAAAAGATCAATTGATGATAAAGATAGAGAGACAGAACATAAATAAATAAATGTTACATTAGCAAATATAGTATATTAAGCGCTTACTATGTACCAGGCACTATCAACAGGCTATTGAGGAGTCTTATTAGTGTTTGTATAGATTTGGAGATCTTCTAGAATGAGTAATTGAATTCATAGGAATTAATAATATTGCTGAGAGAGAGTATAGAGGTGGGAAAGAAGAAGGCCCAGAATGGAAACCTAGTAGATATCCATACTTAATGTCATGAAAGCATCATTTATTCAGCAAAAGAGACTGAGAAGGAATGGCCAGAGAGGTAGGAAGAGAACCAAGATAAAATATGATTTTGAAATACAAAGGAAGAAATAGTATACAGAAGGAAGGGTCAACACTGACAAAAACATGGGAGTCATGTTATTGTGAATTTATCCATTCATTCAGTATTTCTTAATTGCCTATTCTCAGTCCAACAGTGTGCTTAATTACTACAGAAAATGGCAAGATGGTTCTGCCCTGAAGATGCTTCAGATCTTGTTTAGGACATGTGTTCAACATAAGTGAAACTAGAAAACAATAATTATAGTCATTATAATTTTATATATTAATATAATTAATGTAATCAAATTTATACTAGTTTAAAGTTTTTTAATACTGTTGACCATCCCATTTTCACAGATATTCTATCCTCCCCTGGCTTCCATGTACTTTTCCATTCTTGGTTCTTCTCCAACCTGTCTGATCATTCTTTCTCAATCCCCTTTGCTAAAACTTTATTCTACTCCTAACCTGCTTATAGCAGCAAGCACCCCAAGCGTCCTCAGGGTTTGCTGCCAATACAGGTTCTTAGATCTGCTTTGTTAAAGGAAAGCAACTCAAAATGGGTTAACAAGCTTACTTTAATCAGTCAGACATATATCGTTTACCTTTTTCAGGGGAAAAGGTCAGCACCCCGAACTTCAAAGTACACAGGCAGAATTATCAAGACAGAAACAGATCTAGTAGACAGATTTCAAACTGTCCAACCATTACATCCATACCCAGTCAACATCTGGGTTTCAACATCTGGGTTTTTCAAAGCCGGGGGGCTCTGGACAACGGCTTCCCAGAATCCATATCAAATCACAGAACACTTCTCAAAGTGAGCCCCAAAACAAAGCTACACATAAGGGCTTATATAGCCTTCTCCTGGCTCAGAGAATGTAATAATCTTTTGGACCCACTGTCCAATCAAAAAGTATCTACTGAAAAACAAGCCTCCCACCCCAGGCTCCAGGTGCACTTTAGCCTAGGGGCAGGGAAGATCTTTAAAATGTACATTCCCATTATACTGCTTCGATCTGTGGTATCCCACAAAGCTCTATTTTGGGACCTCTTCTCTTTCCCCCTCTCCAATATCTCCTTTGATGAATTCATTTATTCCCATCATTTTAATTATGATCTTTATGTAGATCACTGCAAAAGTATGTATCTAGACCTAACCTCACTACTGAACTCTAACTCTACATTACCAGTTGTAAGATGGACATTTTTGACCTGGATTTTCTATACGCACCTCAAACTCAACTTGTCTGAAATTGAATTAATCATTTTTAAATTTTATTACTGCTCTTTATATCATCATAGTAAGGGAAAATTGTGCTAACATGGAACTAATTATGGTTTTAAGAAGTTATGGTTAAAGATAAATCTTGAAGGGAAGGAGTTAGCTTATTCTGACATTGTGGGTACGACAAAAAGGTTTAAAACATGAAACATTTCAGAATGTTGGGATATAGTAAGGTCCTTATATATTATATAATATAAATTCCTCAATGTTGATATTCAGAAATGTTTTTAGAGATGCCTCCAGTAGATAGAGGACCTTCAACAATATATTGTAACACACAGACTTGATCTGATTAAACAATAGTGAGCTAGTATAATTTATTAAGTTGGGAAGTTCCACTATGAAAATGTGTAATGCCAAGTAAAGGCAACTTCCCAAGGTTCAAAACACCAGCATAGGTGCTCTCCATTTTATTCAGTGACAAATTAAGAACAGAGGGAATCAAAATATAGCATAATTCAAAATACAGCATTCACCAAGTGTAATTCCATCAAGTACTACCCTACCCCTGGACATTACATTCATTTAATCAGTCACAAAGTCCCTCTTCTAAATACTTCTCCACCCCTAGGATGTACATGCATTTAGTCAACCTTCTTCTCAAATGGAGATTAGTTTCTCAACCTTCTTGTCCTTCAAAGCCCTTCTTCTCAAATGGAGGTTAGTTTCCAATCCTAAGTAAAGTACATTCATATGTTCAACCACAGAGCACAAAAAAGTCAAAAATTCCCCACCCTTGGATCACAATTGAATCTACCCCAGAATTACAACAAGCTTGAACACAGCATTTAATACCCAAAGAGAGGTCTTTTCTTCATCTTGACCTGAGGCAAGTTCTCAGCAATCTTTGTTCCTGGGGAGACAAAGCTTAGCAAGGCTACAAGATACATTGCCAGTGTCTTCATTAATTCATTCTCTGTCTGCAAAACAGTCCTAGGACCCCTGAAAACATTAGCAAAACCCTCTCCCAGGATTTCTGTAAACATACAACAAGAAAATCCTTCTTCAGGGCTTCTGAACCAACAGCAAGATTCCAGAACCTCTTCAACAACAGCACTGTCCTTCACCAGTGGGCTCAATTTACTTTCTGTCTGCAGAACAGTCTCAGCAGCTGTGAACCAACAGCAAGGTTCCATAACCTCTGCAACAACAGGACTGTCTTTCACTAGTGGATAAATCTGGCAAAAACAACATCAAAACAGACAGACAAAGTACCAGCAAAACAGCTATGTCTCCTCAGTCCTTGGCAGCTCTGTGTGGCAGCTCTCAAAAGTCCTGGGCAATTCAAATTGGCCCTCAACAATCCTCTCAGTCTCTCTCTGCCTCCAAGATGCTGCTTTCAAAAAGTTTTTCTGCCTCTCTCTCTCTTTGTGCCTCTCTAAATTCACATTACCAGCTCCTCCCAGTTCAGCCCTCTCTTTTCACATCAACAAGTCCATCCCACAAGTGGGATTCACAAGCTCTGGGTTTTAACACAATCAATCTGAAAACCAAGCCAATACAGGGGATCTTTAAATTCCATTACTATTAAAAAATGGTATATCAAGAAGAGGAACTAAGAAAGGGTATTAAGAAAAAATTGGAAAAAAGGAAAGATTGCTGACAGGGAGACTAGACAGGAAGCTTATTGGAATAATTCAGTCCTTGTTATGCAAGAATATAGTTATTCCCATAAAGTGAGCACACTTAAGCAGATTAGGAAGCTAAATGACTATAAACTGATAAAGGCCTATGACTCATGTACTCAAACTAAATTATAAATTCATTGTTTTTGAATACCTTTCTCTTCCTAATTATATATGTTGTCCAAGGCTCTCTACTCTCTGCTCAAAAAGTTAGCATAATATAGCAGAAAAAGGACTGTATTTAGAATTAGAATTCCTGATTTCAGTTTCCACCCTAACTACTCAACCTACTCATTCCCATGAATTACTCCTCAATTCTACTTTAGCAGCACACAAAGATCATACCCTTGATCTTTCCATCAATAATTGTACCACTTCCGCATTCAAGAATTCCGAAATCCCCTTATCTGACCACAATCTATTGGCTTTTCACTTCTTTCTTGGTCTTCTCTCACAAAACCTTAAAACATAGGTCCAACTATCACACACACACACACACACACACACACACACACACACACACATACACATACACACACTCAATAAACTCCAGTGCTTCCCTATTGCCCCCAAGATTAAACACAAAATTCTCTGCTTGGCATTTAAAATCCTTGATAAGCTAGCCCTCTTTAAACTTTCTAGCCTTTTATACACCTTTTTATTTCCCACATCCTCTTCAATCCAGTGGCACTGACCTACCTCCTTGCTGTTTTGCAAATAAGACACTTCATCTCCCAGGTCCACCCATTTTCTCTGTCTCCCACACCTGGAATGCTCTACCTTCTTATCTGCACCTACAGGCTTCCCTTGATTCCTTTAAGTCTCAACTTAAATCTTATCTTCAATAGGAAGTCCTTCCCAAACCTTCTTAATTCTAGTGCCCTCCCTCTCTGAATTTTCTCCTATTTATCTTGTATATTTATTTGTTGTCTTACCTATTAGATTATGAGTTTCTTGAGGGCAGAGATATCATCTTTTTTTTGGATCCCCAGTATTTAGCACACAGTAGGCACATGAATGTTTACTGATTGATTGATCCTTGATTGTTATTTTAATATATACATAAATCCCTAAACCTTTCTAGTCTGTCAAGAGAATGTTCGGCTGAATAATTTATAATGTTCCTTAAAGCTTAAATATTCTACAATTCTATGTCCAAAATTGGATTCATCATCTCCTATGTGAAATTCGACTTCCATTTTCAGTTATCTAATTTCTTCCAGTGATATCACCATTTTTCTAGTATTCTAAGTGACAAAACTTCAAGTGATTTTTGAATTTTATCTCTCCAGTATCTCCTACATACAACAATAAAAATTGCTGTGTTCTTTAAGGAGTAAATTTGCATTCATTTTCTTTTAGGATACATGCTGTCTATTCCACTGTCAGCACCATCTTTTCCCCACCTTGTTCCCTCCTCAAATAACTATAATGGCTATGATAGGTAATAACCATGTCTAAATGCTTTAGATTGGTTTTTCAGCTTCTCCTGTAAACTTATATTACCTTAAGGTCCTCCATAGTCCTACTTACCAACTCATTTTTTTCCTAATGTATTATATTATATCCCCTACAATACATCAGGGTGGAACATCTTATGCTTCTTTAAATTTCTCTTATTCTATTCACATTTATATACTTTTATGCATGTTGTTTTCTTTTTCCTAAAATTATGGATACTGAGCTGGAATCTGCCTCTCCTTCAAGAATGACGTCAAATTCACAGCCTGTATCACATCTTCTCAAATTATTTCACTTCCTGTTGTTCTTGACTTAAACTTTACTCCCACTGCTTCTATAGTTAATGCCACATATTATTTTAACTTAATGTCCTCAGGCCAGCTAGGTGGCACAGTGGATGGAGTACCAACCCTGGAGTTGGGAGAAGCTGAGTTCAAATTTGGCATCAGACACTTAGTAGCCGTGTGACCCTGGGCACAAGTCACTTAACCCTGATTGTCTCTAAACAAACAAAAAAAAATAACTTAATGTTCTCTACTTTTTTACACATAGACTGACCATGTGTGTTTTTGTATTGTGTATTTGTATATTTCCCTGAGGACCAAAAAGAGAACTGAATTTAATGGATGCAGATTAATGTTAACTCTTTGACAAACTAATCTGTAGTGAATGGTTACCTGTGCATAAATTAGGAGTAAATTATCATGAAAAAGGATAAAAAGAGCATTTCCAGAATAGAAAATTACTTAATTTCCCCAACTATAAATTAAATCCTCTAGCTTTAGTTCCTAAGATTACATGAGTAAAATCTCTTTCCCTGAAAATACATACATATATACATTATAACAATCAGTATATGTCAAGAAGAATGAGGATAATAGATTTAAATAATAGATAATAGATTTAAAAATAAGAAGGATATCAAAGACCATCTTACCCAACAGATTCATTTTACATATAAAGAAAATAAGACCAATGGAGGTTAAATGTTTTGTCTAAGATTGTAAAGGTATAAACTTTAGAGGTAAGAGCCTAATTCAAGTCCTCACACTCCAGATTCAATGTTTTTTTTTTTTTTTTTTCCCAGTTTGTTGGCTTTTGCTAGTGGGCAGAACAACACATAGGATAAGCACAATTTAAGGACTAGGTCATACCATGATCCCTTGATGGTGAAAGCCACATCATAATTAAAGTTGTGAGGCCAATCTGGAGCATGATATCAAAGCACAAAATCTTGGTAGCCAGGTCAGGGTGCTATTTACAGGCTCAAAATGGGCAAAAAAAGAGAGGTAGAATCATGTTGAAATAGATCACAGTGGTAGGGGTGGAAATAAAGTAGTATTATGGAAAGGATCCAGAGTTGGTGAGTACAGAGAAAGCACTTAAGTGAAAATCAACCAAAAGCAACAGAAACAATATTGTTATCAGCAAATACTAAATTCAATAAAAATAGAAAGGGGAAAATGTTTTAAGTGTTTAGAAAATATATCACTAGTCTGGAAAAAAGACATGCTCTAATAATGATTATCAGACTTCTACTGTGGATCTCTGTTGATCAAAACTAATGATCTTCAGAATTTATTGACATTTCTTATAATTAATTCATTTAAAAGGTAGAAGAGGGGCAGCCAGGTGGCTCAGTGAGTAAGGGCACCAGCTCCAGTGTTGGGATGACCTGGATCAAATCTGGGCTCAGATACTCAGCACCACACCCAGAAATAACTGGCCATGTAACCTTGAGAAAGTTACTTAACACCGATTGCTTATTAAAAATAAATAAATAAATAAAAGGTAGAAGAACCATAAAAGGGGAGAAGGGAATCCTGTTCTGGACAAGATTCTTACCAATAACAATGTGGAAATGATTACGACTCTAAGAGCTCAGTAATAGAATTTACAAGCAAAAAGGAGACAAGCAACCTGGGTAGTAGATTTAAAAGGATTCAGAGAAAGGATAGGCAGGATATCAGGGACTCAACATCTGCAGGGCAAATCAGCCATAGAGGAATGAGAAGCTCTTATGAAAAATTTCAGGTGTCACAAAGACAAATAATTCTGATAAGGTAGAAGAGGAGGAAAGTTATTGATATGCTCAGGGAACTCACTAAGCAATCTGATTTTTAAAATGCATGTACAGGAGATGGAAAACAAGCCAAGTAACAGAAGATGAACACAGAAGTAAAGCATGGACCTATCAGGAGGCTGTCAGAAGAGTTAAACACATCCCAGAAGGATAACAGTCTGATGGCGAAAACTAAGAACAACCAAAAGGGCTTGTTTTCTCTTTAGTTACATTGGAGGGAAAGAAAAAAGGAAAATCAAAGAAAGAACAGATTTACCGATCAATATGGATCCATTGTATAAACTAGCTAAGAGGAAAAGATGGAATTGCACAAGTTTTATTTTGCTTCTTTTTTTCCCTACCAAAAAGAATGACCTTTACAGTTGAAATAATAGAATGAAAAAATGGCTAACAGAAAGTTGAAACCCAAGATAAATAAGGAGATAGCAAGTGATCATCTAAATGTCCTTAATGAATTCAAGACACCTGGCCCAGGTCAATCAAATCCTACATTACTGAAAGAATTGCAGATGTAATTACTGAGTCTCTGTCAATGAATGAGTTTTAAAATTTTGTGTAGCATATGAAACCCATGAAGTTTAAATTAGAAAGGAAAGGGGCAACTGAGGGATTTTATAACTTTGCAGCAGAGATCATATACATACATACTTACATACATACATACATACACATATACTGGGAGGTGGGGAGATCTGGATTCAAATTGCCCAACTCATAAATGGGAAAATCATATGAATTGTCATTTTTCTAAGGAAGAAATCCAAGCTATCAAAACAATGCTTCAAAATACTAAGATTAGAGAATTAGAGAAAATTAGAAAAATTTAAATTAAAGCAATTCTGAGGTTGTATCTGACTCCCATTAGATCAGAAAAACTGATCCAAAAAAAGAAAATGGCAAATATTGGAGGAGAAACATTGTTTCCCCATTTGTCTATGGAACTGGGGGAGGGAGTAGGGTAAAGACTTTTAATGGAGGTGTTAGTTGAACCAGCCATTTTGGAAAGCTATTTGGAATTGTCTCACCAAAGTTATTCAACTACTTATACCCTTTGACCCAGAAATGCTACTACTAGATCTATTCCCCAAAAGAGATCAAAGAAAGGGGTGAAGACCCTGAAAAAAAAAAACACTTTTATCAGTTCTTTTTGTAATAGAGTCAGAAACTAAAGGAGTATCTATCAATTGGGGAAGAACTGAATAAATTTATATATATTAATGTAATGGAAGACTATTGTAACATAAGAAATTATAAAGAGGATAGTTTATAGAAATCTGAGAAGACTTGTATGAATGCATTCAAAGTGAAAGAGCAGAACCAAACACACTTTCAAAATAAAAATGACATTGTAAACTAAACAACATTGAAAGACTTAACTCTTTTGCATGTGATAACCAAACAGGTTCCCTGAGGGGAAACAAAACCCCAGCAAAGATTAGGCTCTCTCCAAGATGAACTTAAGCAAATCACAGGGACAGGTAAAGGATAAGTATGGATGCAGAACACCACTCTTAATGGCCTTAGCAAAATGGTGTCTGGATAGCCACTGTATTAAAACAGGAAAAAATGTAGTCTTTCTTCTAATTAAAAAAAATCAACATAATTCACTCAAAAAAAAGAATTATGTCCAATTCATCTGAAAAAGAATTGGAAATATAAGTGAAAGGCAAGCTGAATGTAAGACAATAGTGTGAAGTGCCTGCCAAGAAAAATAATAAAATCTTTGGTCACATTAAGAGAAATAGAGTTATCAGGACTAGGAAGTTGATCATCTTACTATACTATGCCCTGGAAAGACCACATCTTGAATATTGTACTCTGTGCTGACTGAGATACTTTAGAAAAGACATTGAGAAGCTAGAAGGCAACCAGGATGATAAAAGTAGATGAGAATATATCATATGAGGATTAATTGAATGAATGGGGAGGGAAAATATTTAGCCTGGAGGAAAGATATAGAAGAAATATAGATGTTTTCAAGTATTTGGAAGACTTTTTTAAATGTATTCATTATGCATTTTAATATCAATTTAAAAAAATTGAATCCCAAATCCTCTTCCTCCCTTCCATTCCTCTCCCATCCATTGAGAAGGGAAGGAATGTTACATCAATTATATACGCAAAATCATGAAAAATATATTTCCATATTAGCCATAGTACAAAAAAAGCTAGAAAAATAATGAAAGTGAAAAAAATCATGCTTCAATTCACACTCAGATTTTATCAGTTCTCTTTCTAGAGGTGGAAAGCATTTTTTACCTTAAGTCTTTTAGAGTTATCTTCAATTATTGCATTGATCAGTGTAGCTAAGTCTATCACAGTTGATCATTGTTACAATATTGCTATTACTGTATACAATGGTCTTGTGGTCATGTTCATTTCAATTTGCATCAGTGCATACAAGGCTTCCCAAATTTTTCTGAAACCACCTTGCTTCTTATTTCTTATAGCACAATGGTTTTCCACCACAATCATATACCACAACTTGTTCAGCCATTCCTCAATTGGTGGGCATCCCCTCAACTTCCAAATCTTTGCCATCACAAAAAGAGCTGCTTTAAATATTTTGGACCAATAGGCCTTTATTTTTTTTCTTTGATCTTTTTGGGATATAGACATAGTAGTTTTTTTTCTGGGCTAATGGTTATTCACATTTTTGTGAATGAACATTTGGAGATGGTTCCAAATTGTTCTCTAGAATGGTTAGACCAGTTCACACCTTCATCTACATGCTTTAGAGTCCCATTCCCCCTGCCCCATTCCCTCCTATATTTGTCATTTTTCCTTTCTATTCATATTGGCCATCTGATAAGTGTGAGGTGGCATCTCAGAGTTGTTTTAACTTGCATTTCTTTAATCAAGAGTGATTTGGGTATTTTTTATCTGACTAGTTTTTATTTCTTCTTCTAAAAACTGTGTATTCATTCCATTGACAATTTATTAATTGGGGAATGGCTCTTATTTTTATAAATTTGCTTCCATTCCTTATATAGTTGAGAAATGAGGCCTGTGTCAGAGAAAATTCCCATAAAATTTACCCAAGTTTCCTGTTTTCCTTTTGAAAGACAATTAATGGTGGGGTGTGGGGGTGGGGGAGTGGAGGGAGAAGGATTAGACTTTTCTGCTTAGCCTTAGAAGGAAACCCAAAACCTATGGAAAGAATATTAGACAGTGTTAAAACATCTACTTTCACATTGTTACTGACAATTCTTAAATGTGGGATAGTTAGTCCCAGGGTTACATCACAACCTCTCAGAAACTCAGTTTACTCTCTCACTCTTTATACATATAGTTGTGTATTCATATATATGTGTGTGCATATATGTATATATATATATGAATAATATTAATTATACAACCTACCTCTCAGAGTTTCTGTGCACAAAGTGCTTTAGAAAGGTGAGCTAGTATTATTACATGGATATCCAAGCCAGGCAGAAGCAGACACAAAGTTTGAGCTTGCATGCAGTAATAACTGATTATTCAAACCAAACAATGGGTCAAGGGTGAAATTCAGATTAGGAGACTAGGAATAGCATTTCAATATCTGAGACAAATTGGCAAATCTGAGCTATAGTACAAAAAGACCATGACCAAGAATTCATGCTCTTATAAAGAACTATGAATATGGAATGAAGGACCTGTGTTTGAAGCCTGGCTCTGCTATTTTAGGATGTTTTACTATAAACAAATGACTTTATTCCCTGGACGTTTTTCTCATCTATGAAATGAGTGGTTTGGAACTAATGATCACTAAACTCCCTTTCAGCTATGCTTCCTAGTACCTTATTGCTGGTTTTAAGCAATCTACCTGGTGTGAGTAGATAAAGATGATCAAGCATGGGCTACTACCCAGAGGGAGGTGCTGCAGTATCAGTAACTGTAGGAGAGGAGTGGATACCTTGAAGATTCTCCCAGTTCTAAAAAAGCAATTACTTTCATTGCTTCTTGATGGGATTCTTCCAGTTTGAAAAAAAATAAAAAGAAAGCAATTGATTACATGGCTTTCTACTAGATTAACACAAATACATCTTGATATTCCAGAAGTTATGATAATTTTAAAATATTTCTCATATACTTCTTTCAAGACACATTCTTTGCCAGGTCCTTTCCCTAGAGCTCCTTTTCTTGCTATGATTAACTTCTGTCTCTTCCACCAAAGTCACAAGTTTGAAAAATTCCTCAAGCAAAAATATTCATAATAACTTAGAGTCTGCTCTTTCCGTAAGATCCTTGGAGTTAACTTAGGTCCCTAACACACTGACTGCTCAAACATAGAAATCAGTTCATCACCTGAATTCCACATACTATAGCTCTTAATGTTCATTTTGAGAAAAGTATAAAAAAAAGAGCTGCTGAATTCTTTCACTGGACTCTAGAAGAAGCCTTTTTTTATATAAATGGATGTTTTTTTCTTTCAAGTATGACATGTATCTGGTAGCCATTACATTAATACACAATTTTTATATGGTCTATACACATTTACTTAGTTATTATTACTCTAAACAGAAAATCATCATCCTCTGACTAGGCTTCTGGAGCAAATGAATCATCTCAATTTTTATATTTTTCCTTTCAATAAGGCAGAAAACAAAAGGAAATCACAAATAAATGGAAGTATAGCTCTAAGGTGATCCATGAAGAAAGAAATAAGAGTTCAGAAGATCACAGAATTAGAGCTTGAAGAGATTTTGTAAATCATCTAGTCAAACTTCCTTATTTTGAAAATAAGGAAAGTCAGGCCAAGGTAAATTAAGTGATTTGCCTCAATTCGTCCAGGAAGTAACTTGTAGGAAATAAGACTCAGGTCCTCTAAAATCTAGGATTCTTTCTACTTTACCATACTGCCAGTTGATTTGCTGGATTCAGCTGTATTACACATCCAAAGTCAGGAAGAAACACAATTTTAAGGGATGTTTGGCCCAAATATTTGCAAGGACTAATTACAGAGGCAAATACTAATACATATCTCCTGCCTTGTGGCAATGCATCTACAGAATGAGGCATACATTTACAAATGGTTGATTTGATTTTATGTTTTTCTTAACTGAATCTTGTTATCATCAAGGTAGATTATACCGGGTACAATGTTGTAGGGGGGAGGTGTCATAAAGAAGCAAAAGAAAATGAAAAATATGTAAGCTATCTTAAAAATAAAACAAAAAGGACAAATACATACATGCATATGCATGAAGATGATTGTAACATGCATTGGAATTTATTGCAGAGAATAAAGAAATAAACATATACTTTGTGGAGGATTTCCATGTAAGGGTAGGTATGGTGAAAAATATATTAGAAAATACTGTTCAGGAATCTGAAATGAGGGGGAAAGACTTATAGAATGTGTATGTATGAAGACTTTTTGAGAAAAATGGCAAGCATTAGACGTGGCAAGTACAAAGTAATATCACTTGAAATAAAGTTGATTTTAACAAACAGGAAATGACACATTATTATACAGAAGTCATCCAATTAGTTGTCTATGTCCAGTCAGACAGGGTTGTTAGAGTAAAATTAATCAACAAGTATTTCTTAAGTCTCTACTATATGGCAGATACCTCTTAGGAACTGGGGAAAGAATGAAACAATTCCAAGTTTAAAGTTATATGAAGACAACAAGCTCATAAATAAATATATATGGCTATGACAAAGAAAATTAATACAAAGTAGGCAATAGAAACTGTTACAGTTTTAACCCAGGGATGCCCAAAACTGATGAGGTGGGGGTTCTGCCCACCAAAAAAACTGTTGTGGTTTCATGATGTGTTGTGGTGGAAGCATCTTAAAGAATTCAGAGTCAGACCACCTCTAATTCAAGTAGAGACATTTATTGAGATTGATGCCTTTCATGAAGCAGGCTAAATTCCAAGAGGAACCAGCAACTTTAGAGAAAGCAAGATGAATTTTTATAGGGTAAAGATGCAATTACATAACAGAAATTTACATAGAATAGAGGAATATCATTAATATTATAAAGACAGGAATTTGTTAAGGGATTAGGTAATAGAGAAGGGGTCCCATCTATGTTTCAGTGGTTGAACATTCTGAGCATTCTGCCCTCCAACTGGCTAGCTATTGTGATCCTGTCTGGTTAAGACATTGTTAGGTATTGTGGTCCTGTCTTGGGCTAGATGGATGATGTGATTGTGATTGAATACAACACACCTGTTTCTGTGGGAATGGGTCTGGGGGATGTGATCAGGTAGAAGTAGTAGATAGGTTCCCATTACATGGACACACCTGCTATTTCTGTGGGAAGTAAGAGTTCAGGGACATACATTTTGTTCTAGTGAGCAGTGAGGCATATATGAAGAAGTTAGGACATTGGTGGGGGAGAAGGGGGAGACCAGGTAGGTACAGTGAGCTGCTGTTCAGTGGGGCTGGGCCCATAATGAAGTTAGAATATTGGGGCTCGGGGCAGCTTTATTAGAATTCAATCAGAAAATGCCTATTTAAATAAATTACTGATATTTCAAAAATATGAATGGTTTAGGAAGAGGACATACACATTATAATACTCAGAGAAGTTTAACCAATATAAATCAATTGCTATAGCAGTAGACCAAAGGAACCTAAAAATTGGCTTTGTAAAGCAAAACACTTTACCTATTTATCAATCAGAGAGATATCTCAACCAAGAACAGTAACTGTTTTGAAAAAAAAAATCAATGTCTTGTTTAAAGAGGTTGGTCAAATATTATGAGCAGTAATAGCTCATGAAATAGCAAGAAGCACTGGAGAGAAAAAAAAAGTTTTAAATAAGTTTGGAAAAGACCCAAGATTATTTAATGACTAAATTGGAAGGAAAATAACCAACAGGCAAATATAGGAAATATCTGAAAAGATTGTTAAACAAGCTCTTTTTAATATCAAAGGAAGTGGTACCACTACAGTTGAGCTCTAAAATCACAGCCCTGTATGTGCTCAGAGTGAACATGGAAATGTCATTAAAGAAAATAAATATGGGATATCTATTTTAAAGGTATTGAGGAACTAATGCTCAAGGTATCTGAAGGGAAAAGATGCTAAATGTATAGGAAAAATAGTTGGACCCTACAGTTATAAATAAATGAAAAAAATAAGGCAACTAAGAGAAAATTAATAATTAGTGACCCCTTTCCCGACTTTTCCATCAGGTAAATTTTTATGATTATTATCAACACACATGTTGATACTATCCTTAGTAAGGGTATTTTAAATGAATCAGAAGTCTTTTGAAAATTATTTTCCACAGTAAAACCCAACTTTATAATTACACAATTCATTAAAGGATATAAGGAATATAGAATCTTTATTGTTTGTTTGCTATAAGAAAGGATTTGATTCAGTAGGGTAAAACACATTTTTAAAAGTTTCTTCTAATAAAATGCCTCCTATTCATGTCAAATTGATGCACGATTCCTTGAAAGATACAAGCATACATTGTACAAGCACACAGTATTTGATGGTACTAATCACTAAAATCAAATGAAAGATATAAAAGGGATATGTTTGCTTATCAACAATACTTCTAATTTTCATGAAGGAGGTCCAGAGAAGTGCAAGTTAATATAAAATGTATAGTCTTGCAGGTTTTACTGGATGACCTTTGCAGATGAGATGGTGCTGACTTCATCAAGGTTTGTCACACTAGAGTCTAATAAATGAGATCTATAACTTCTCATTCAGAAGAGTTTGGCCTAACTATCCACATGGGCAAAAAAGAAGAAATATCTATCCCTAAGATATATTTGGTTTAGGAAGTTGTGAATACAAGGAAGCTATCACAGAAGCTACCTTTCTTCTTAAAAGGATCATGAATCTGCAAGCATTCCATGAATCCAAGTAAACTTCTAAGGAGGAAAATATGGGACTAGGGATCCATGGTATACCACATGTTCACAGTGAGAATTTGGTACTTTTGACCCACAGGGTATTTCCTCTCTCTGTCTCAATCTCTGTCCCTCTCTGTGTGTCTCTCTCTGTCTCTGTATCTTTCTGTGTCTCCTCCTCCTCCTCCTCCTCCTTCTTATTCTTCTTCTTCTTTTTCTTCTTCTTCTTCTTCTTCTTCTTCTTCTTCTTCTTCTTCTTCTTCTTCTTCTTCTTCTCTCTCTGTCTCTCTCTGTCTCTCTCTATCTCCCCCCCACCCATGACAGTCCTTTGAAATACTTATAGGGCATCCTATGCCATTCTTTTCCCAATTAAATGGTAAGCTGCTTCAGACCAGGAATTTGTTTTCTTTTTTTTATATGTATTCCAAGCTGCTTGTAAGAATGATTTTTCCATGTGCTTTGGAATTGATAAATGTTTGTTTCATCATTTATTCCTTCAATCATGCATTCTCTGTTTCTTCCATTCCTCTCTTGAAAAGTATTTCTTGAGAATTTCCAAGCTTACAATGCAGTCATATTTCCCATCTAGTTAAACTAAAGATTTTCTCCCCCATAAGAATGTACATTTCCTAAAGTCAGGGATGATTTGGAGCTCCCGGGATCCTCATTACCTAGCAGAATATGTGGTAGGTATTCAGCAAACACATGCTAAATGCTTTTGAACAGGTTGACTATGATCACAGATCATGAATGCTGCTGGTTGGGAAAACAAAATTGGTTTTTGTTGACGTAATTTTCTTCATCTTAACTATTTATACAGATCTCTTCTTGACATTAATCATCTAGAATTTGGAAATCACATTTCTTAGTGAATTAAATTTAGAGTTCTTCTCTTACATCATAGAATGGATTCTATCATTTTATGTTCTATTATTTCTAGTAGTTTCAGTAATTTTCTGTCAGGGTTATAGTATGATATTCATATTTTTTCATATTATGAGGGAGATAGATAATACTCTGATTTTCACACCAAGCATTGTAATTAAGTTCTGCATTTTGGGATTTTAGATATCTGAAATATTCTTTAAGTTTTGCCAGGTTTTTTTTAATTTGCTCTTTCTGGATATATTATTGTTTAGTCATTATGATCAAAATAATAATGAAAACAATTGGAAATTATAGAATTTAATAATTTCAAAATTATTTACATGATGCTCTCATTTGAACCTTACAACAACACTATAATGTAGACAGTTTGGATATTATTATCTCTATTTTGCAGATGAGAAAATTGAGGCAGAGAGTGGTTAAATGTCTTCTCAATGGTCAAACAGCTGTATGTGTCAGAGGTAGCATTCTAATGCTCTGAATTATTCCACTACTATATAAATTGTTCAAAAAGGCAAGTCAGAGGTTGTACTCCCTGGCATAGTTCCCCAAATCCCAAGGTCATCTACATTATATAATGAGTCTTTAAATAGGAATTTAGCAGATGAATCAATATACATAAACTTTTATCATGCATTGTACCCTAATGAACAGCTTTCTTTTGCAACTATAAGAACTCAACCTTTATGAGAATGAGCTATAACACAATTCATCACATATTTTTCAATAGTTTCAACATAACCAAGTTGGCAGACAGACTCCTTTTCCAATTGACTAATCAAGAACACTTGACTCATTCAAAAACTTTCTCAATATTAATTTTATAAAATTCAATGACTATTTTTTACCCAGACTGCAGAAGACTAAAAGAAATCTAGCCTTACTTATTCCATCTTTACTTTAGCAAAGCAAAAGCATGATGAACCCTAGATGAGTGACCATGGGTTCATGATTATAGTGTGTTATCAGTTATTTCATGATACTTACATGCATGCAAAAATATCTAAGAAATTGGAAATAAATTATCTGATCTTTTATAGGGCAATTAATGAGTATAATTTATAAGAATGACTTCATTGTCATTTCCTCAATGACTAAATTCCTTCATCCTCTACAATAGTGAAATTGGCAATTTATTAAGGAATTTCTCCATAAAAATTCTGAGCTCTAGGACAACTTATGCCACTAAATAGTGTGAACTATTGTTGGATTGCTTAAAGTTTTGGCCTCAGTTTCTTATTTGCAAAATGAGAGAACTGCATTGAATTATCACTAAGGGCTCCTTAAACTTTAAAATTCAATGACTAAATGTTTCTTCTAAAACTGGGCAAAGGCTATAAGTTATCTCTCCCAATACATGGCATTCATAACAGGAACACAAAAAGCTTATGGAATTAAATGGATAATATTAAATATATATATATATGTATAGCCATATATATCACATATACATATATTATAGAGAAAGTATATTATAAAGATATCATTCAAAACACACTGAAATTTTTATGCAGGAGAAATCAGTATAAAGTCAGTTCTCAAAATTGTCAGGGGAATTTTGGTTTTTTTAGAGAAGAGACATTTTATGTAATATCTATAAAAAGAAAAATAGGAGAAAACTATGCAAGGGAAAAGAAACTAATTTAAAGAAATAATGGTTTTTGAGGAAGAAGGGAAACAAGGAAGGAGTAAGGGAGGATGAAAAGAAAGTGAAAGGAGGGAGGGAGAAAGAGAGACAGAGACAGACAGAAACAGAGACAGAGAGAGAGGGAGGGAGGGAAGGAGAGAGAGAAGAAGGGAGAGAGAAGAAAGAATGGTTAAACGTGATACCTTCCTTTTTGAGAATGTGAAAGAAAATGAAAGAAGTAAAGACAAAGAAAGCAGTCTGATCCCTGGAGACTATTTTTTTATGACACCTAAGGGAAAATCTCTTTTCTATAGATTTTATAATTTTCTAAGTTCAGTTTTCTTTTCAGACTTAGAAAGAAAGATCATTTCTCCTTCCAGGAAAAAAAAAAACCTCTCTGACATACCAGAGTGCATAATGAATTCTTTCACTGAAAAAATAAATCCATTTTGACCTCTCAGAAATTGCCTTCTCTACTTGAGAAGATTCTGAAATCCATATCTTCCTGTGACTAACCCTTTAATGCAATGTCTTTTTGCTCCCTTTAAAGAACTTGGCTAGGATAAAAAGTTGCTTGCCTCTCAATTATGCTTTGTGCTTAGAAAGCCCTGTGCTAATTTGATTGAAGCAGAAGCAGCTGAGTTGGATACTGTTTTAATGAAATGAAAGTTTAATTACATTTTGAAAGAATTACATCAGATCCCTAATTTCCTCCTCTACAGACATATCAATAACTCAGAGAAATTCTACAATTTCTTTTTTTAATCATTAATCTGGATTACAAAGTAATTAATTCCTTTCTTTTGTGCACATTTTCTTGAGTTTTCCTTACCTTCACTATCAAATTCAGGACTTAAAGAATAAGGCACTGTGATCTTGTGATCTCATTTCCCAGTCATCTACTGAGATTGGTGACCTGTTTTACACATTTCTAATTCCAAAAAAAGGAATTTGCTAAGGTACCCTGCCCATACCAAACTGAACTACCATTCCATGCTCCTTAATATAACCTTTCTAACTATCCCCTCGCCTCTGCAAATCCCCAGCCTCATACACATTAAAACAAAAAGAAAGCTGGAGAAGTGACTATGGGAGTACTCAGTATCTATCTTTTTTCTTTCTTTCTTCTTTTGTCATTGGAGAGCTCATCTGTAAACTTTAAGATCTGACCCTAGTGTATTCTCTGAGAATGAAAGAGCCCTGAAGAATCTTTGAAGGATGTTTTGAGATCCCTTCTGCTATACAGGGAATTTAATGAAGACTTCCAAAGACTGAGTTTAACAGAAGTATTTCTAAAGTCAACCTCCAACCACACATCTTCATTTAACTTAGTCTTCTTCAAATTTTTCACCAAATCACCCTAGATTCCGAGGAAAATAATAAATTGTCCCCACCTCATCCCTATGACCTCAATTCAAGAAATACACAACTAGGTCAGATTTTTTTTGGGGGGGGGGAGGGTATTTATATTTATTTATTTGTTAAACATTTCCCAATTACGTTTTAAACATTTTAACTTTTATTTATTTATATTTAACACTCGTCTTTTAATATATTAAGCTGTGTATTCTTTCTCACCCATCCACACCCTTCCCAAATCACTGAGAGAGGGTAAGCAATATGATATTAATTGTACCTGTGAAATCGTGCAAAACGTATTTGCATAACAGCCAGATTTTTTTTTTAAGCAAGAAAAATAAAGTGAGAAAATATGCTTCATTTTATACTTTGAGTTCATCAATTTTGTCTATGGAGATGAATAGCATTTTTTCATCATGATTATTTTGGAATTGTCTTAGATCATTGTATTGAGCAAAGTAGTCAAGTCTTCCACAGTTGATCATCATTACAGCATTGCTGTTAGCTGCACAATGATCTCCCGGTTCTTCTCACTTCATTTTGTATCAGTTCATACAGGTAGTCTCATGCTGTGTTATTGTTTTATTTTCTGAAATCATCCCCTTCATCATTTGTTATAGTACAATAGTACTCTGATACAATCATATGTCACAATTTATTCAGCCATTCCCCAATTGATGGGTATCCTCACAATTTCTAATTCTTGGCCACCACCAAAGGAGCTGCTATAAATATCTTTGTATACATAGGTCTTTTCCTTTTTTTTTATTTCTTTGAGATGCAGTACTAGTAGTAGTATTTCTGGGTCAAAGGGTATGCATAGTTTTATGGCCCTTTGGGCATAGTTCCAAATTGTTCTCCAGAATGGTTGGACCAGTTCACTACTCCATCAGCATTTCGTTACTGCACCTATTTTTCCCCTCATTCCCCCCAGCATTTGT
The DNA here is from genome assembly GCF_028583685.1 of Petaurus breviceps papuanus. Classification (NCBI taxonomy): domain Eukaryota; kingdom Metazoa; phylum Chordata; class Mammalia; order Diprotodontia; family Petauridae; genus Petaurus; species Petaurus breviceps. The sequence continues at coordinate 19,183,483 of NW_027186492.1, forward strand.
CATTTCTGATAGATGCAAGGTGGTAGCTCAGAGTTGTTTTATTTATATTTTTCTAGTCAATAGTGATTTCGAGAATTTTTGTGTGTTTATAAATAGCTTTTATTTCTTTTTTATAAAAAAAAAACTACCTGTCCATATCATTTTATTATTTTTTTTAATCAGGGAATGACTTTTGTTTTTATGAATTTGATGTACTTCTATACTGAGGATATATTTGAGAAATGAGGTATTTATCAGAGAAACTTACTGTAAGAATTGTTTGATATTATTTTATTGTCTGTGGTACCTTTTAGCACAATGTAATTTCCCTGATCATGATTGCTACCCCTGCCTAAAAAAGGCTAATACAAATAGACTGCAAAATACATCAAATGTTTATCTACATCCAAGGTGTAGCATAAAGGATATTGTTAATGAAATACACGCTTGAAAAAGGTGATGAGCTAGTCATTCATTCAAAGAACATTTATCAAGTATCTATTATGTGTAAAGCAAGGGTGCAAAAAGGAAAAAAAAATTAATTCACCCCAAATCCAACAAGCTAGACATCTTACAACCAATAATTCAATATGAAATATGAACAAAAGTAATACAAAAATACTAAGTAATTCTGAGGGCTACAGGGAGAATATGCAGGCTTATATGATAATGTCAAGGAACAACAGATGGCCAACCAAATGCTTTACAAGAAATACTCCTTAAAACAAAAAAAGAAAAAACATACAAAGGAAGCCTTTAACATACACCAGGAGTCCTCTTAAGATGATCTTTGGGAAAACAAGAATAAGAATCACAAAAGGTGAGAAGGCAGGGGTGCCTTTTTTCATGTGCACCAATGAATGAATGAACATCAGTTAGGGTGCAGAACTGTGGACATATAAAGTAAGTTCCCTGTGAATGGAAGTTGTATATGTATTACTTAAATCTAGTATCAAACTGGAACATTAGTCTAATAATCCTCACTATTTTCTTTCCAAATGCATAATTAGCATAATTTATTTTATCAATCAAAAAGTGCAGGAAAGTACTGGATTTGGAAGACCTGATTTCATACCCAAACTATGCTACTTACTACCTGTGTGACCTTCAAGAAGGCAGATAGAAGCTATCTTAAGCTCAGATTCCTCAATTTCTATCTCTGATCTTATTAGATATTAGAGATTTTTAGCAGTCATGATAGGCATCAAAAAAAAGGGCTGGGGAAATTTCATTCATTCACAAAAAAGAAAAGAAGGAAACTATTTCCTCTATCAATGTAGTGATTTGTCAACCACATTAATAGAGAAGGGGGGGATTTCAATATTTTAGGGACAAATTCTATAGGAAGTATTCTGCACATAATTTCAGTTGGTGAAAAAGAATTTTGAAAATTCCTTTGAATAGGAATTCTCCCGTTGGTGCCAGATATTACTTGCATATGTATAAAGAGATCTATGTGGCAGTTGCTTCTCTGTACCAAAAGAAGTAAGCAATCTAACTTTGTTGAAGGTAACTTCTTTTTTTTAGTAATTCCAGCTATCAAACTGTAGTAATCATCATGAAAGGGGGGAAAAGTAATTCATCAGTTCAAGGCCTGACATAAAGCAAAATAATTTGCAAGTTTAATCTGACACTTCAAGACATCTGGAGAAACATTTGGCAAAGCTAGGAAAGTTCCAGTGGATGTTTCAGGACTACTTATTGGATATTTCCCTCATTAAAAGCAAAGTCAAATCATTATTTAATACCACATCATTTTTTCTCAGTAATTACAACTAAAGCATTACTTTCAATATCATAAAACAGTACTTCCCTTCACTAATATCAATTATTTCTGAGTAGATACAGCTATATCAGGTAGACACAAAGCCAAAAAATTATTATGCAATTAATTTCTTAACTGCTTTGTCTTATTAATTTTCTCAAAATCTATGCAAAAATAGCTAAGGGTAAATTCATAAATTTGAACACATAAGCACTTGGAGAGTAGTCCTCTTCCCTTATACTGAAGTTTCATTTACTTTTTTTTTTTTTACTTGGTTGGTGTAGGGAAAGAGAGAAAAATTGGGGTGTTATCTGCTACTATGCGCTCTCTACATAAGTGCTAATGGCCTTTAGTAACAATAGGAATATGCTATGATTTCATAAGCATAGAGAATTTCCTGTATCCAAGAAGTCAAACAGAAACTATGATTTAGCTAATAAATCCAAGGGAGTAACCTGAGACATTTGAAGGCTAAGTAACTTACTTAGAGTTACACAACTAGTATGCTAACCCAGAGGCAAGATTTAAACTTAGGTCTATCCTGACCCATAAGTCCATGACTCTATTCACTAAACAAAACTATCTTTACATAAGCAAGTCATTTGAATTATTTTTTTTTCATAAATGGAACAATGAAATCAAATGATTAAATTATTTTTATCTGTTATTCAATAAATCAGTAACAGAAACAAACCTATATTTTCTGACTGCTATTGTAGAGCCGTGGAGATTTGTCCTAGACAACTCTCTAAGACCATGTTGCAGAGAAGTTGACAACAAACTTTAGAGTGTTCACACAAAATTCCCTACATAAAGAAAAGCCCTGATACTGACAAAAAAATAATAATTTTGTACCTATGAAATAAGGATTCTTATCAGTTACTTCACATGAATTTCAAAGTTTTAACTTATCCAAAACATAGTGTGATATCATCAAAGAGTGGTAAACCTAGAACCATGTAATGCAGAGTTCAGGTCTTGATTCTCATTCTCATAATTGCTAGCTGTGTGATCCACACCTTACTACACCACTTAACTCCTCTCCCCTGGGGGGGAAGAGGTGGATGTTTTCCTTTTCTATTTGCAAAATGACACTAGTACTGCCTACCTCAGAGAATTGTTATAGTAGATATATTTTGAAAACTTTAATAGGATTTCCCTTTCAAACTCTCCTGCCTCCTGAAAACCTAATTTCTGTAGATAATATTACTAGGTATTCCCTCTCTCTCACTTCACCCTCCCCCACATTTAATTAATTACCAAGATCTTCCACTTGTACCTCTGAGACATCTCTCACATCTTTTCCTACTGATTAACTCACATTGCCACTATACTAGATAATGCCCATATTACTTTTTTGCCTGGATTGTTTAATTAGCCTCCTGTCTGATGATCTCCATGCTTCCAATCTCTCCCCTCTCTAACCCATCCTTAACCCAGCTGCCATGAACATATCTTTCACACATAGCTTTCACCATAGCATTCCACTGATCAAAACATTTCAGATTCCCTATTACCTTTGGGATAATATTTGCATTGCTTATCCCAGCATATAAACCCCTCTACAATCTTACCCCCACTTAAGATTTGTAGTCTGTTTTTCTCACACTCATATGTTTTACATTCCAGACAAATGGAACAACTAGCTGGCCCCAAATTTTACTTGATATTTCTTATTTCCAAAATTCTGGCTGACCAGTAAATACAGTATAAGTAATTGTTTTACTGAGGGCATGACCTGATATGGTGATAAGTTTCTAGAATTTACCTTCTCTTCTTCTGTGCTTTTCCTGATCTTTTCTTTCCTCAAGCCTCAGTTTAAGTGCCACTGCTCCCCACTTGCTGAAAATTATCTCTCCTTTACCTCATTATAGCCTGTATATATTATAATTCCATTAATGCATCAAACCTATAATACTGAGGCAGCTATGTGGCTCAGTGGATGGTATGCTGAACCTGGAGTCAGGAAAATCTAAGTTCAAATACAGTCTCAGACATTTACTAGTTGTGTGACCCTGGACAAGTCATTTAACCTATGGCTGCTTTAGTTTCCTTATCTATAGAATGGGGTTGACAACAGCATCTACCTATTAGAATTGTTATAAGGATCAAATCAGATATTTGAAAGATGCTTTGCAAACATTAAGGTGTTGTATACATGATGATGATAGTGATGATTCGTTATTATCTCCTCCCAACAATCCAGTGGAATATGAATATGAACCGCAACCATGAAGTTTTTAATTTGTATCTGTAGGAACTAACTGTATCAGCAAGCACCCCAGGGTGGCTGCCAACACAGGTTCTTATATTTGCTTTGATAAAGGAAAGCAACTCAAAATGGGTTAACAAGCTTACTTTAATCAGTCAAACATATATCATTTACCTAGTTCAGGGGGAAAAGGTCAGCACCCCGAACTTCAGAGTATACAGACAGAATTATCAAGACAGAGAAACAGATCAAGTAGACAGTTTTCAAACTGTCCAACCATTACATCATCCATACCAAATCAACATCTGGGTTTTTCAATGCCAGGGGGCTCTCAACAGTGGCTTCCCAGAGTCTCTTCTGATCAAATCACAGAACACTTCTCAAAGTGAGCCCCAAAACAAAGCCTCACATCAGGGCTTATATAGCCTTCTCCTGGCTCAGAGAATGCAACAACCTTCTGCACCCACTGGCCAATCAAAAAGTATCTACTGAAAAACAAGCCTCCCACCCCAGGCTCCAGGTGCACTTTAGCCTAGGGGCAGGGAAGATCTTTAAATCTACATTCCCATTACACTAACCCAGTATAATAGACATGTGAGACTAATATTTAGTGATTTACTATGAAACATAAGTTGCTACCATTTCAACAGTGGGAATACTTCTTTCTATTCCATGGGTCACAACCACTCCACTCCATAGAAAATGGTTTTCTTCATTGACTGCTATGGTTATCATAGCCTGGTCATCAACCTTCTGGCAAAAATCATTTGTAAATTTAATGATATTGGTCTTCAAGGAAAAATTCCAGAGTCTCTCTATGAGATTATTTTTTTTGAAGGGGGAAGGCAAGGCAATTGGGGTTAAGTGAATTAACTCAGCTAGTATGTGTGTCAAGTGTCTGAGGCCAGATTTGAACTCACATTCTCCTGAGTCCTGGGCTGCTTCTCTATTCACTGTGCCACCTCCTTGTCTTTCTATGGGACTATTCTTATAAGTCTTTTGAGCTTTGTGAAATATTTCAAAACCTTGTGCTTTTCTGGCATGGCTTTCAAAAAGCCAGGGACATAAATTAGAACTTGTCTGTGTAATCCATTTGAATAGTTTTAATTTACAAATTTAGATAGGAACATTAGAATTTGTTCACTATCCTGTGACTGATAGAGTGTTGATCATCATGTAATCACATAATTGCAATATTTTAGAAAGAGGGAGACAGACAGACAGACAGAGACAGTAAGAAAGAGAAAGAGGGAGGAAGGACGGGGAAGTTCACAATAGCAAAGTCACATCCAAACTGTAATCAATAAGAGTGGTTTTTAATGTGTTTCTAGAGAATGGAAAATTATACTGGGACACAAAGATACAATAGAAATGAATTCAAAACTGAAATACCAATACATGTAACCATTCCAAAATACATTGAGGTGGAAGCTATTTAGATAATAACTTACTAAGAAGATAAGGAGGACAAAAAAAATACATGCATAATGCTATATAATGCTCAGGAAAAAGCACAGTATAAGTAATAAAGGGTATGAATAAAGAGGTTTGTTCTTTTTTTAAAAAAAAGATAAGCTAGCAATGAGTGCACAAATATATACTCCGAGTCACTTATAAAATAATGCAAATAAAAAAAATTCTGAGATTAGACCTCACACCATTAAATTGACAATGATGAAAAAAGACAAGTTTATTACAGCTTGAATAGGTTATGGGAAGATGGACAGATATAAACTATTGGTGGCATTGTCAATTAATCCAATAAATTTGGAAAATAATTTGGAATTAGACAAGGAAAGTGATTGAATTGCTCCTAACTTTTAAGCCAGCAAACCCACTCTGTTATATACCACAAGGATGTCAAAGATGGAAGGAAAGAAAATGTTCTGTAAAGACTGGTATATTCCTAGCAACAACATTTGTGGTAACAAAGAACTTGAAAACAAAGTGAATGCCCAAGTCTTGAGAAATAAACAAAAGAAGCATATGAATATAGTAGAATATTGTTTAACCATGAGGACCAACAAATATTGGGAATTCATAGAAACATGGGAAGACATATGAATTGGTGCAAAATGACTCAAGACCCAGGCATTCAATATACATGACTTCAGCAATGTAAATGAAAAGAAGAATAACAAAATCCAGTGCTGTGTAATTACTAATGACGGACTGTGTTCCTTAAGAAAAGCTGTAGAAATGTATAACCCTCCTTTAATTAAAGAGATAAGTGACTGTAGTTGTGGAATGGGCCATGTACAGTCAGATATTATCATTATGTCTGAGAGTCTGGCTTGCCTTTTTCACAAAGAACAAGATATGGTATGGGGTGGAATGTATATATCTGTAAATGACTACAATATACAAACAAGATCTCAATAAAACATTTTAATGAAAAGAAAATTCATTAAAATCAATGAGCATTTTAAACATGTGCTTTTTTATGATTAGTGATGTAATAGTCTAACAATTTATTTTTTAATGAATAACAGTTTTTAAAATGTCTGGTCTTTTTATGTTCAATTTGGACATCACTATAGTGTGGGATAGTGGATATAAAATGGGACTTGGACCAGAAAGTCTAGAGTTCATCTTCTCCCTTAGACACTTACTTATAGACTCTCTAGGCAAGTAACCACTCTGAGCTTCAGTTTTCTTACTTGCAAAAGGGGATGATAATAGTATTTAATTCATAGAATTGCTGTAATGGTCAAATTAGATCATGTGTGTATGCATGCTTGTGTATACATATATATAAAGCATTTTGAAAATTTTATTATACTTTGTACGTGTGAGATTTTTATTACTTGATTGATAGTTTTCTATTTTGCAGAGGCAGCTGGTAGCTTTATAGATAGAGCTCTGAACCTTGAATACAGAATTCCTGCATTCAAATTCAATCTCAGACCCTTAATAGTGGGGTTTGGGCAAACTTAACAACAACAATAATAGCTATTATTACTTTATCTAGAATTTATATAGCACCTACTATGTCCTTTACAAATGTTATCACCTTTGATCCTCACAAGATGAACCCTGGGAGGTAGCTGTTATAATTATCTTCATTTTAGAGATGATGAAGCTGATGATAAAATATGCATTCTCAGACATGGCCAGTGTTTAAACTTGTTTTGTTTGACTGCCATTAGTGGTAACCAGAGAGAGTTTTTTGGAGGGTTGAACTTAGAAAGTGTGTGCACAGACATAATGATGCAAAAAAAAAGGAATGAGAAAAAAGCATCAATTAAACATTTAAAAAGACACAGAAGATGGGGTGGCTAGGTGGCACAGTGAATAGAGCACTGGCTCTGGAATCGGGATGACCTGAGTTCAAATCCAGCCTCAAATACTTGGCACACTTACTAGCCATGTGACCTTGGGAAAATCACTTAAACTTAATTGCCCTACCCTCCCGTCTCCAAAAAAAAGCAAAAAAAAAAAAAAAACCACAGAAGAGAGCCCCACAAATTCTGGAGCAGACAAGGAAATGTTGGTATTTCAATCTTAAATTTAGATAAATTACTTTTAAATACTTTTTTTAAGTTATGTAATGGAGATCCAGTTTTATAAGCAATCCTTTTTCTGTTCTATGTATGTGGAAATGTTCATACTTGTCAATTTTTATTAAGTGTATAATAAAAAATAAGCAAACTAGAGGTTTCCAAAGGCTTCCAGAAAGGAACCCACAAATACTTTGCAGAATTCCTAAATGCCTGACTATCCTAGTATTCATTTGTAAAAGATACAGTTGGGAAGAAGGGGAAAAAGTAAGTCATTAACTTATCATTTCAGGATTTATCTTTAACCTTATAGAAGAGACAATGGAACATAAGGGGTCTTTGAAGCTCTGTCCTTTCTCAACTAAAAAAAAAAAACTTTCTCCCTCCATTGTGATTACTCTGCTACCTAATTCAGGGTAAGGTCAAAGGCAACTTTTGAAGGACAGTTTCCACCCAGTTCCTCTCTATTTGTAATCCCTTGTCTCCTTCAATGTTTCATCCCGACCCAACTTGGAGATGGAGATAATACTGCTACCTCTCAAGAATATTTGTAATAGAATAGCTATGCTTGTATAAGAGTTATCTATATCGTGGCATTGATCTAACCCAAAGTGAAATATCTTAGATGGTGAAGGCATCTTAGAAATATAATCCTAGAGGTCATTATATCTTGGAGTACTGTCATTGGACCTTGGAGATCATCTAGTATAAGGGTCAGCAATCTACAGCTCAAGAGATCATGCAATTCTTCAAATAAGTTTGACTCTCTTAGCCAAAAAACAAATAAATAAATACACCTGAAATTAGGTATTGGCTTCTTTTATTAATGAAAAAATAGTCTGCAACTCTCCACCCTGCCCTGGAAAGAGTCTGACTGTGTCTCCTCCTTACTCAAATAAATGCCTTGGATTTCCATTATCCCCAGGTTCAAATATAAAATCTTCTTTTTGGCATTTAAAATGTTTCACAACTTGGTTCCTTCCTCTCTTTCCAGTCTTCTTACATTTTACTTCCCTTCATAAATTCTATTGTTCAGTTACTTACTGTTCCTTACATGCAACACTTTATATCCCAACTTCATGAATATGTAGTCTGTCTCCAACAGATGGAATGTCTATCTTTCTCATATTTCTATCCTGGCTTCCCTGACTCCTTTTAACAGTCAGCTGAAATTCCACCTTCTGTAAAAGCCCTTTCTTATTCCCCCTATCATAAGACCCTTTGACCCTAAGATCATTTTCCACTTACACTATATAGATCTTTTATGTACCTAATCGTCTTAGATATTTTCTCCCTTATTGGAATGTGAATTTCTTGAGAACAATGCTCCAGCAAAATTGTCCCATTTTAGCCTCTTTTTTACTACTCTTTTTTTAATCTTCCTTTCCAGACCTTCTTTCTTCCACCTCTGTTGTTTACCACCCATACTCCAACAATCTATTATACTAAGTAAAAGTTCCATGCTAATGGGAGAAGGTTAGATTAACATCTCTTGACCCTCTCTCCAGGTCCCAGACTCCATATTTATATTATGAAAAATATCTTTGGGAAACAACATATATTAAATATTCTGGTTTATTGCATACTTCAACATTTTAAGGATCTTTATTTTTATAAGTGTGAGTACAGTCCCCATCAACAGAAAGAAGAATTTCTGCATTGTTATAGATCTTTGATATAAGGTCCTCATGAGTTGTTACAGGTCTAAAAAATATAGCCAGCAGCTAATTTTCTGATGATGAGTTTTTCTGTAGATATATAGTCCATCATTTGAGTTATCTTTGAGACCTTACAGCTTAGCAATATCTGCCAGGACTTATACTTTACTGCCATAGCTTTGGAGAACCCAGAATCAACTTCACACCACAGAAAGGCCTGAAGTAAGACTTCAAAAATAAATAAAATTATTTGTTTAATAGGATCTTTTGTTCATAGATGTTATCACCTAGTGAGAATTCGATTGGTGATGACACCTTCCATATTTAGCAAGGTTGACCCTTAGGAAATAGACATCTGTTGCCAGTTACTTTGTGACAAACAAAAGGGAATAGAAGAAGTCAGATAAGATGGAAAACAGAAAATTTAAATAAGACTGAGAATTAAACTTCTGAGTGAAGTGTTCTCATCTTGTGGTTATTTACACTACTGGTTGAAGCAGCTGGGGATCATTGAAAGTAAAGCAAAATTTTTCAGTTGAAATTCAGTCTCTCTTTTCCTCCTAGTCAACAGAATTGTTCTCTGAGAATATTATCCATAAAATGGCTCTTGTCCCCTAAAAGACATACCAAGTAACAAAGCAGCCTCAGTTCCGCATAAAGAAACTGAGGGAGGGAGAAGCCAAGATGGTGGAGTGAAAGCAGGGACTCACCTGAGCTTTCCCAGAAACTTTTCCAATTACCTTTAAAAAGTTAATCTGGAAAAATTCTAGAGTGGCAGAATCCACAAAGCAACAGAGTGTGGCAGATTTCCAGCCCAAGACATCCTGGAAGGTTGACAGGAAGGATCTGTTGCATCAGACTGGGAGAACAAAGTTTGGTGCACAGGATGGACTAGAGCAGATTTGACCATACAAAAACCAGAGGAGACTCCAGCAGACTGCATCACTGGCACCAGAGGCAATTCCCAGACCTCTCAGTTCAGGAAAGGGCATCTGTAAGAACTGGGTGAGAAAGAAACACAGTCCTGCAACAGCTACTGCTGGGGTATCAGCCCACAAACTGAATGTTTGAGAGTCACCAATTTAAATGTCAAGGAGCCACCATGGTGGAGTAAGTAGTAAGTAGCTCTCACCCTCCCTTGCTGACCTTGAAAAACCCAGAGAATATTGCCTCAGGAAAAATCCTGAAATAGTAGAGGCAGCAGAAAGATACAATATGTCAATCTTTTAGCTCAAGAGGTAAGGGGGATTATTTGGAAAGGTCCCTCTTGCTGTGGATGAAGGGGACCAGTACAGGATGGGAGGCATCCCAACAAGTAAGCAGCAAGCCCCACCTCGTCAGTCAAGAGGGAGATCCTGAACTCCAGGGTGGAGGAGCAGACAATCCCTAACACCAGGCACACACCATTTTTAGCTCAGAACAGGTTAAACTACCAGACCACTGCAATATCCAGTTGATAGCACCTGAGGCCCCAGGACAGAAATCCAGTAACCAGGGCCCTAGTCCATAGCACAAGAAGTCTGGGATAGTGTCCCCTGGGCCCCAGAAGCAGAGATAAAATTAAAAAGTCAAAAGAGAAAAAAAGGCAAATAATATGAACAAGAAGAATAAAAAAAATCAATGACCATGGAGAAATATCTTGGTGACAGGGAAGATCAAAACACAAATTGAGGAGAAGAAAACATTGTAAATATAGCCACATCTGAAACCTCAAAGGGGAATATGAGCTGATATTAATCACAAAAAGCTTTCTTAGAGGAGCTCAAGATGGATTTTAAAAGTCAAATAGGAAAGGTAGAAGAAAAATTCAAAAATGCAATTGACAAATAGGAGGGGAAAGTACACTGAAGAAAACAACTCCTTAAAAAGTAAAATTGGACAAATGGAAAAGGAGATACAAAAGGTAACTGAAGAAAATTCACTAAAAATTAGAATTGAGCAAGTGGAAGTTAATGCCTCTATAAGACATAGAGAATCAGTTAAACAAAATTGAAAGAATGAAAAAAACCACAAAGAGAAGCCAAACTCCCATAGAGGAGAGCCCAGCAGGTTGGCAGGAAGTGACCAAAACAGTGTTCTGGGAGCCAACACCACCCCCGCTCAAGCTGGAGGTTTTAGCCTCAGGGTGGGCCTGACCAACGGCCAGCTAGAGGGACTTCAGATCACCAGCAGCTGTGGTGGTTTTCAGAATTATCAACACATAGATGCTAAGGACAAAGGGAGGTGTCAGTGTAGTGTGGAATTTGGGATCCAGTAGTTTGGGAGTGTGGTCAGCCTTTGCCTACAGAGCAAGAAGTGGCTGAGGTGCAGTGGCCCTGCAGTCACAGCCACATTGCTGCTTCAGCTCCTGGTTTGCATATTGTTGGAGGACCAAGGCACCAGTCTGAGGCGGTAATCACTCTTGCTTTAACCTGCTTGGATCTGGATTGCAGTCTAGGATGGATGTCCAGAGGTGTGCAACCAGCTTGCCAGAGCTTGTGGAGGCTTCAGAGAGCGCACCTAACTAATACCTTTGGCAGCTTAGAAAACCTCAGAATTTGAAAGAAAGCTCCCCTGTCTGGTAGAAGATTCCTACTGTGACAAAAAGTCCAAAATTCAAGTAATTGAGTGGCAACATGAGCAAATAAGGGAAGCAAAGCAAACAGAGGAACCAAACTTTACAATTCTATTTTGGGGACAAAAAGGGTCAAAACATGGAAAAGGAGGAAGACAGTGAAGTCAGAACTCCTGCACCAAAAGCTTCCAAGAAAAATACTATCTGGTCACAAGCCATAGAGTACCTTAAGAAGGATTTTGAAAACCAAATAAGAGAAGTGGAGGAAAAATTGGGAAGAGAAATGAGAATGATGAAAGAAAATTATGAAATGCGAGTCAACAACCTGACTGAGGAAAATAATACCCTAAAAAATATACTAACTCAAATGACAAAAGAAGCTCAAAAAGGCAATGAAGAGAAGAATGCCTTAAAAATCCAAATTTGCCAAATGGAAAAAGAATCTCAAAAGCTCACTGAAGAGAATCATTCCTTTAGAAATAGAGTGGAGCAAATGGAAGCTAGTGACTTTATGAGAAATCAAGATACTGTTAAACAGATCCAAACATATTAAAAAGTAGAAGGCAATGTGAAATATCTCATTGGGAAAACCACTGACCTGGAAAATAGATCCAGGAGGGAAAATTTAAAATTATTGGACTACCTGAAAGCCATGTTCATAAAAAGAATGAAAAAATCTTCCTTCAAGAAATTCTCAAGGAAAACTGCACTGATGTTTTAGAACCAGAGGACAAAATAGAGATTGAAAGAATCCACCAATCACCTCCTGAAAAAGATCCCAAAAAGAAAATTCCTAGGAATATTATAGCCAGGTTCTGGAATTCTCAGATAGAGAAGAAAATATTACAAGCAGCCAGGAAGAAACAATTTTAATATTGTGGAAACACAATCAGGATAACACAGGATCTGGCAGTTTCTACATTGAGGGATCAAAAGGGCATGGAATATGATATTCTGGAGGTCAAAGGAGCTGGGACTAAAACCCAGAATCACCTAACCTGCAAAACTGAGTATCATGTTTCAGGGGAAAATATAGTCTTTCAGTGGAATAGAGGACTTTCAAGCATTCTAGATGAAAAAACCAGAATTGAATAGAAAATTTGACATTCAGATACAAGAAGCAAGAGAAACATGAGAAGGTAAACAGGGGAAAGAAATCTTAAGGAACTTATCAAAGTTGAACTATTTATATCCCTACATGGAAAAATGATCATTGTAACTGATGAGATTTTTCTCAGTATGAGAATAGTTGAAGGGAATAGAAATGTGTGTCTGTGTGTGTGTGTGTGTCTATATAGGAGGGTATATGGCCATAGCAATACGTAGGTGAACGTGTATATGTAAGTGTACAGGTATACATAGATAGAGGGCACAGGATGAATTTAATAGGAAAGGATGAAACTTAAGAGGTGAGAGGGGAATGTAATTAGAGGAGATGGGGAGAGACAGGATGGGGTAAACTGTCTCGTATAGAAGAGGCAAGGGAAATAGTTACAATGGAGGGGAAGAACAGGAAGGCAAAATGGAATGGGTCCATCTTATTCTCATTGAATTTGGCTTAGGGAGGGAATGACATATGCACTAAATAAGGTATCTCACCCTACAGGAGAGAAGGGGGGAAGAGGATGAGAGTGGGGTGATGGAAGGGAAGGCAGGTTGCAAAGGAGGAAAGATGAAAGCACCCACTTTTGAAAAGGGGCAGGATCAAAATAGAGAATAGAACATGTGGGAGGTAGGATAGGAGGGAGGGAAATATAGTCAGTCTTTTACAATTTATTCACTATGGAAATGTTTTGTATAGCTACACATGTACAACCTATACTCAATTGCTTATCTTTTCAGTAAGCGTGAGTGACAAGGGATGAAGGGAATGAATCTTGAATTCAAAGTTTCAAAATAAAATGTTTAAATAAATATATGTATACACGTATGTATACATATATACATATATTATTAATATTATTTTACATGTAAATGGTAAATAAGATATATAATCACTGGGGCAAAGAGATCCACCATGACCTACTGGAAAGTAGGAAGGGGTATGGGAGAAGATATGGGAGAGGGCAGATTGGATGAGGGGATATCCAATGGGATCACTATTTTGGGGTGGTGGGTAAGGGAAAAATGGGGAGAAAATTTGTAACACACAATCTTGTGGAAATTAATGATGCAAATGAGAAGTATTAATAAAGCATTTGATTTTTAAAAAAAGAAAGAAAGAAATCATCAAGGAAAACAACCCTGAGTTCCTAGAACCAGAGGGTAGAATAGTCATCAAAAGAATTCCCCAATCACATCCTGAAAGAGATACCAAATTGAAAATGCCAATGAATAATATAGCCAAATTCCATAATTATCAGATTAAGTAGAAAATGCTGCAAGCCGCCAGAAAGAAAGAATTCAAATATTATGGAAACACAGCCAGGATGATACAGGACCTTGCAGCTTCTACATAAATAGACTGAAGGTCTTGAAATATGATATTCTACAAGGCAAAAGAGCTGTGATTACAACCAGGATCAACTACCTGGTGAAATTGAACATAATCTTTCAGAGGAGGAGATGGATATTCAATGAAGTAAGGGACTTCCAGACTTTCATGATGAAAACTTTATCTTCAAATACAACACTCAAGGGAGGCATAAAAAGGTAAACAGAAAAGGAGAAAAACAACAACAATAACCTATTATAAAAACAAACTGTTACATCCCTACATGGAAAGGTGATACATACAATTCTTGAGAATTATATCTTTATTAGATCATATAGAAGGGAAATACATAGAGAGTGTGGGTTTAAGTTGATTCTGATGTGATGATATAAAACCTTATTAAGTGCTGGAAAATGTTGTAAAGGGGGAAGAGAAAAGGAAGAGACAGAAAAGGGTAAATTACACACATGAAAAGACACAAAGACATTTTACAGAGAGAAAGAGGAGAGGGTGATGAACATTGTTTGAACTTAACTTTCATTGGATTTGGGTCAAGGAGGGAATAACATACTCCGCTAGGTATAGAAATCTAACTTGCCTTACAGGCAGTTAGAGGGCAAAGGGAGAAAAAGGGAGGGAGGGAGTGAAAAAAGTAAGGGAAAAGGAAAAGAAAAGGGAAGTAGACTGATAGATAGGAGGGCATGTTGAGGGAGGTGGTGGTCAGAAGCAAAACTCTAGTGAGGAGAGAAAGGGAGATAGGAGAAAGAAAAGTATAAACATGTCATGGGATAGGATGGAGAGAAAGACACAATTAGTAATCATAACTGTGAATGTGAATGGGGTGAACTCTTCCATAAAAGAGAAGCAGAAAACAGAATGTATTAAAAACTGTGATCCTACAATATGTCATTTACAAGAATCACATTTGAAACAGAGGGATACACACAGGGTAAAGGCAAAAGACTGGTATAGAATATATTATGCTTCAACTTAAGTAAAAAGAAGCAGGGGTAGCAGTCATGATCTCTGAAAAAACAAAAATCAAAATAAATCCAACTAAAAGAAATAAGTAAGGAAATAATATTCTGCCAAAAAGCTCTATAGACAATGAAGCAATATCATTACTAAACATAAATGTATGAAGTGGTATAGTATCCACATTCTTAAGGGGAAAGTTAAGGGAGTTACAGGAAGAAATACATAGCAAAACTACACTAATAGGGGACTTCAGACTCCTCTTCCATGAACTTGATAAAGCTAACCACAAAATAAACAAGAAAGAAGTGAAGGAGGTGAATAGAATTTTAGAAAGTTAGATATGGTAGACCTCTGGAGAAAATTGAATGGGGATAGAAATGAATATACCTTTTTCTTGGTGATACATGGCACCTACACAAAAAATAATGATGTTCTAGGGCATAAAAACCTCACAATCCAATGTAGAAAGGCAGAAATATAAAATGCATCCTTTTTAGATCATGATGCAATAAATATATATGTAATAAAGGACCATGGAAAGATAGACTAAAAATCAAGTGGAAAGGAAACAACCTAATCCTAAAGAATGAGTAGGTCACGCAACAAATCATATAAACAATCAATGATTTCATCCAAGAAAATGACAATAATGAGACAACATACCAAAACTTATCGGATACAACAAAAGTAGTTCATAGGGGAAGTTTTCTATATCTAAATGCTCACATGAATAAAATAGAGAAAGAGGAGATCAATGAATTGGGCATGCAACTAATAAAATTAGAAAAAGAGCAAATTGAAAGTCCCTAATTAAACACAAAATTAGAAATACTGAAAACCAAAGAAGAGATTAGTAAAATTGAAATTAAGAAAACTATTAAACTAATAAATAAAACCAAGAGCCGATTTTATGAAAATAAACACCTAATAGAATAGATCAACCTTTGGTTAATTTGATTTATTTTAAAAAGAAGAAAGCCAAATTATAAGTACCAAAAATGACAAGGGTGAATATACCACCAATGAAGAGGAAATTAAAACAATAATTGGGAACTATTTTGTCAAACTATATGCCTATAAATTTGACAATCTTAATGAAATTGATGAATTAACAAGAATATAAATTGTCCAGATTAACAGAAGAGGAAGCAACATACTGAAATAACCCCATCTCAGAAAAAGACATTGAACAAGCCATCAATGAACTCTTTAGGAAAAAAATCTCCAGGGCCAGATATATTTACAAGTAAATCTATCAAACATTTAAACAATAATTAATTCCAATTCTGTATAGACTATTTGGGAAAATAAGCAAAGAAAGAGTACTACCAAATTCTTTTTTATGACACAAATATAGTACTTATACCTAAACTGGGAAGAGTCAAAACAGAGACAGAAAATTATATGTACATATATATATATATGCAAAAATTGTAAATAAAATATTAGCAAAATGATTACAGTAATTTATCAAAAGAATAATACAGTATCTCCAGGGAGGATGTATTCCAAGAATGTAGAGATGGTTCAAAATTAGGAAAACTATCAGTGTAAGTGATCATATCAACAACAGAACAGAAACCATCTGATTATCTCAATAGATGCAGAAAAAGGTTTTAACAAAATACAACACCCATTCCCATTAAAAACACTAAAGAGCATAGAAATAAATGGAGTTGTAGTTAAAATCATAAGTACCATATACTCATAGCTCACAGATTGGACCACACTAACTCCCTGCCCAAGCTCCACTTGATAGGTGTATTTTCGGCCCTCAAGGCTTACAGTGAATATCTGAGGTAACTGTTCCTCTTTGGAAGAGCAGCCCTGTGGGGCTTCCCCTCCCAGCTTGATTTGAATGATGCTATATTTTGATTCTCTCTGTTCTTAATTTGTCACTGTATAAAATGGATAGCACCTATGCTAGTATTTTGAACCCATTGTGTGTAATTAAGTTACAACTTCAACAGTCACTACTCAGTACCTTCTGAAGGGGTAGTGGAAAATACAAACCCATCTGCCCCTAGGTCATAAGTAAATTACAACTTCACCAGTCACTACTCAGTATCCTATTTCATCAGTCACTACTGAGACAATTTCATCAGTCACTATTCAGTGCCCACAGAGAGGTCTTTCATCTTGACTTGGGGCAGGATTTCAGTTTCCATGGTCCCAGCTCCTGCCCAAATCTAACCAACTGCCACCTGAGTTCAAAGGCAGACAACCCCCAGCCCCTTGTCCAGCTCTCCATGCAGTTCCTGCTCCACATTGTGGTTCACAGTGTCCAGTCCATCTCAAATACTTCACAGTCTCTGTTCCTGGGAATACAATGTTTATTTTTGTTGTTTTGCTTGGTTAATTCTTGGTTCCTCATAGAGTTATTTGTTTCCATTTGTTTAATTCTGGTTTTTAGCAAATCATTTTCCTTGGTTAATTTTTGAAGCTCCTTTTCCATATCATACCCTTTTCTTTTTAGAGAGATGTTTTCCTCATTATAATGTTTTTCGAATTCTGCTATTTTCGTTTTGAGAGAATGATTCATTTTGTCTTCTATCTCTCTCATTTTGCTTTCAAAGTTCCTTTTGATCTCATCTAGGAGAGCCTTCTGTGCTTGGGATCCATTGCCTGTTGAAGTCTCAGCTATGGGTGTGGAGTCCACATTGTCTCCCTCTGAGGTTGGTTCCTCCCTCTGAGGATAGTAGGACTCCAGAGTCTTTGTCTTTGTAGTCTGCTTTCTACCCATTTTGAGGCAGTGTCCTAGCCACGCCCTTCCTCTAGGATCCCAAGCCTTTACTGTAGAGGGTCTTGCCCTGGGGCAAGAGTTACTATATTTTCAGGGTTAGAGGGGGGGTTTGGAGCAAGTGGGGTTCACTCTGTCATCCTTGTCTTTGGAGGTCCTGAAAGGGGCTTTTTTTTTTTAAAGATTTCTGGGCTATGAAGTGGTAGCCCCAGGAGTATTTGCTGTCCAGTATAGGGGCCCCTGTATTTGCTTCTTACCTTGCTCTTTCCAGTCCCAGCCCTTTGATGCTATATAGGCCTGGTAGTGGACCTTGTGGTTGGTGGGAAGACTTGCCCTCCGAGTTGATCAGGCCCCTTCCAGGCCTGCATCCGCCAGCCGCGCCACACCTTCCTGCACAGGCCGCTGCGCCTTCCCGGCCTGCGTCCGCAGCCGTTGCCGCACTGGGCCTTCCCAGGCTGCACCCCCCGAGCTGCCGCCGCCGTGCCTTACGGCTCGCGTCCCCCGCGTCGCCGCCCCGTGCCTTCCCAGCCTCGAACCTCTCACTTTGTCCTTTGTGTCTATGTGTTGATAAATCTGGAAATGGCCCCAGCTGCTGCTGATCTGGAGTCCCTCTGGCCGGTGGCTGGTCAGGCCCGCCTTGGGGCTAAAGCCTCGGTGTGGGGCTGGACTCCTGCTGGCCAATTCCTGCCTGCCTGCCGGGCTGTCCTCAGCGGGAGGTTAGCTACTCTGTGTCATTATGCGGGTTCTGCAGCTCCAAAGTGTGTTTAGAGTCACCTTTTTACATGGATTGGGGAGGGTGGAAGCCCGAGCTGCGGGAAGGTCTTGCTTCTACTCCACCATCTTGGCTCCGCCCCCAATACAATGTTTAACAAAGCCACAAAAACATTTATACACATTAATAAAGTCACAACAACCTTTGTACAAAGTACCAGCACCACAGCCATGCTTCTTCAGGATGCTGCAGCTCTGACTGGCCCTTAGAAATCCTCAGCAGCTCCTGCTGGCCCTCAGAAATCCTCAGCAGCTGCAACTAGCCCTCAGAAATCGTCAGCATCTCCAGCTGGCCCTTGGAAGTTTTCAGCACCATAAGCTCCGTTCTCAAAGTCAAAATCACTTTTTCCAGGCAATTTTCAGAGGAAGAAATTAAATTTTATTAATTAATTATTAATTAATTATCTATAGTCATATGAAACAACACTCTAAATCACTATCAATTAGAGCAATGCAAATCAAAGTAATTCTTAGGTACCAGATCACATCTATATGATTGACTAACATGACAAAACAGGAAAATTATAAATGTTGGAAAAGATGGGGGAAAATTGGAAAACTAATGCATTATTGGTGAAGTTGCAAACTGATCCAACCATTCTGGAGATAAATTTGAAAATATACCCAAAGGGCTATAAAAATGTGCATACTCTTTGACCCTGCAATAATACCACTTCTAGGGCTGTATCCCAAAGAGATCATACAAATGGGAAAAGAACCCACATGTACAAAAATATTTATAGTGGTTCTTTTTGTAATGGCCAAGAATTGGAAATTGAAGGGATGTGCATCAATTGAGGAATGTCTTAACAGGTTGTGGTATATGAATGTAATGGAATACTATTGTTCTATAAGAAATTATTAGCAGGAGGACATCAGAAAAAACCTGGAAGGACTTATATAAAATGATGTTGAGTGAGAGGAGCAGAACCAGAACACTGTACATGGTTACAGTCACATTGTAAAATGAGTAACTTTGATAGACTAGGCTCTTCTCACCAATACAAGGTTCTAAGACAACTACAAAAGGCTCATGGTGGAAAATGCTATCCATGTGAAAAGAAAGAAATATGGAGTCTGAATGCAGATAGAAGCATACTATTTGCACTCTCTCTTTTTTGTTTTTTGTTTCTTACTCATGATTTATTCCATTGGTTATAATTCTTCTTTACAAGATGACTAATGTGAAAATGTGTTTCATTTGAATATGCAGAGAGAGTCTATATCAGATTGCATGCTGTCTTGTGGAGGGGGGATGGCAAGTAGGGGGAGAAAATTTGGAATTCAGAAGCTTGTGATCTGAATCTTGTAAACTAAAAATAAATAAATAAATTTAAAATAAAAAAAATAAAAAAGCAACTGACCCCAAGACCCAAAATAATAATGCAAAATTATATGTCTTACAAGCATTAGAAACATGATTTTAACCCATACCTGACTCCTAATCAGTGGTATACTAGTTTACTAACCATCTATTCTGATAACTAGTTTAATAACCATCTCTCAAAAAAAGTACATAAGACATACTTTTAAGCTTAATCTATACTATTAACACTTCCTTAAGTCTGGACAATTAACAAAACAACAAATCAAGCCTTGATTTGAAGCTTACCAATTTCCAAAGTGAAAATGAAAAATGTACACTGAAAATTTAATAATAGGATCTTATAAAGCAGGTGGAGCTGATTCCAACACTACCCCATTACTAGTCCATTGGCCTTCCCAAATCCTTGCATTGTCTACCATTCAATATAATAAGACATCCAACATAAAGTCATATTCTCTCTTGTGTCCATCAAGGCCTTTTCTGCTAACAAATGACACTTTTGCTATATCCCTGACTTGGTGAAGGAAGGACGCAATTCAATTGCTTGCTTTAGAAATTTGTTATGTATTTCCTGTGTTTAATGTGCTGAAAACCAGATTTAAATACAGTTGCATTAGGTCTAGCTGATGGTAAAGAATTGTTTGTGAATTTTGGCAGAAAATAAGATACAAATGAGTACTTGAAGCAATTCCTCCCCTCATGCACAAACACACCTTTTCCACAGGATTTTACCATAGCTGAAAGACTATTGTAAATACTAAGTAAACCTTTTCAGTTGTCATTATTTTGTCTGTTCAGGCGACAGTTATTTAAAAATTGCTCCCTTAAATTCTTTCTTAAAAGCATGGAGAACAGAAGCTTAGATACAAGGCAACTTGGAAAATGATAAGTCTATATATCCCAGTAATTGTTATCCAACAAGGGCCACATAAATATAAGGTAGTATGATCTTTGTATCTAATTATGCTTCTAAGTTGAACATTTCCATGCCAAGTTTCATGCTGGTATACTCGGAATAAGAGAGATGGACTAACTCTACTCAAGAATAAATACAGATAGACATACCAGTCAGCAACTCTATGGGGCACTGCACTAATTACCATTCTTAATTTCCCTTCAGAAATAATCTCTGTAGATACTCCTATTGAAGCAAAGATGAATTGGAGGAAAGAAGATGAGGTAGCTATAGATTAACTGGTCATTTGGACACTACCTATACTTAACACACAAAAATACTGAGTCAGTTAACAAAAATTTATTAAGCACTAAGTATGTACCAGTCACTGTGCTCAGCAATGATGGCATAAAGAAAGGTAAAAACAATTCCTGCCCTCAAGGACCTTACATTCTATTGGGGGAGACAAGTGTTGACAATAGATTGGATATATGGGGTAAGCGAAGGTGAGAAGTTAAAGATGACAAAAGGGTTCTGAATTTACATAACAGATAAAGGATTGTGTTATCATTGAGAGTAATGGGGAACTTAAGAAGATTTTGAGTTTTGTTTTGGGCATTTGGAGTTTGAGATGCCTAAAGGATGTTCAGTTGAAGATGTCCAATGGACAATTGGTGACATAGGACTCAAGTTAAAAAAAAAAGATTCCAACTGAATATATAGAGCAATCAGTTAGCAAGAAGTTATTAAGTACCTATTATGTGCCAATTACCGTGCTTGACCCTGGGGATACAAACAATGAAATATTCCATACTTATAATGTTCTAGAAATATTATGAATAATAATGACCACTGACCCCAGGGGGGATGAGGATATCACAAAATGAGGTAGTCTGGAGAAGAGAGAAACCAAGACAAAGCATTAAGGAATATCTGGAGTGAATGAGTGTGGAATGGGTGAAGGGCCCTCAAAGGACATAGAAAAGCAGCAATTAGAAAGGTAGGAAGAGAATCAAAATTGTTCGGTGTCACAAAAACCTTGAGAAGAGAGAATATCTAGAACTAAATGGTTATCAACAGTACTACATTCCATAGAAAAGTAAAATTGGATGAAGAATGATAAAAAGACTTTGAATAAATAATTAGTAGCATTGGGGAGAACAGTTTCAATTGAATGATGATGTTAGAAACCAGATTGCAAAGGATATAAAAGGAAGAGGAAAGCAATAAGAGGCAATAAGTATTTGTTAACATAGGATTTTTAAAGGTGTTTGCCTGAGAGGGAGAATAAATATATTAATAGCTAATGGTAATGGTGAGATCATAGGAGAAATTTTCAAGCATGAGGATGACATGGACATACATGTGAGCAATAGGAAAGGATCTAGTAGAGAGGGAGAAACTGCAACGTAAAGAGATAGCAGTGATAATCATGGGGGTGAGACTCTGGAGTTGGCAGGAGGACATACATGACTTCAAGGGTGCAGGTTTGACCCTATTAAGGAGATGGGTCACCTCTTCATTAAAGACAGTAATGAAGGAGAAAATAATGCAAGAAGTCTGAATGGCATTTTCAGAGTTGAGGTGTGGAAGAGGAGATATTAATAGCCACTATAGAGAGTGGGATAGAGAATGGATTAGAGAGAGCAGAAAGATTAAAGTAAGGGTTCAATTGAGATTAGACATCTAAATATGCAGAGAACCCAATGAACGCCTTTTTTTTTACTTCTAGCTGCATTCAGTAGCACAGTTATAGGAGTGAAAGAGGTAAATGTTGGAAGTAATCCAAGTTTGGGGCATTATAAGGTATAGACATCAATATTACAAGGACATAACACTTTCAAGAGTAGAAGATAGTGTAGACTTAAACTGTCACACCAAGAAATCAAGACTGAGAAGAGAAGAGAGTGTAGCCAGTGCGGGGTAAAGACCAGGGAAAGAATTGAATAGGAGAAAAATTAGAGGACATAGAGAGGATAAAACCTAAGCAATGAACAGGAAAATATGGAATGATAAAAGATTATTAAAAGATAAAGGGATTGTGAAGTTTATTAAGACATGTAACATTTATAGATGGGTTGTATCATGAATGTATGAATTCATGTGCTCATGTGTGTATATGTATGTATATATGTTTTAAAATAAATTCAAGAAAAAAACAGAAGCATATTTAATATGGCAGTAATTAAAATATGAATCAATAAGCATATATAATTACATGTAAGTGTCAACAGTAACATGGGTACATGGATAAAAATTTAATCAATTTCACCTAAAATATATACGCATGTGTATATATGTATATTTATATACATATATTAGACCAAGCAACCAATCAAGAGACACATACATACACACATACATTATAGAATAGGAATTGGTTTGGAGAAAAATGTATGCTAGGCACTGAACTTATTAAGGTAGGAGAATGCTTTGGGGGTCAGTAGGTAATACTAATATGGATTGGGTGATAAATTTGGATATTTTAAACTTCAAAGAAGGATGGATAAGTTGTTGAGTGATGGTGGAGGAAAAGTCTAGAAGTGGAAGTAAAAAATAAGGAATATTCCAACTCCACCATGATCAGTGAAAGAATTTCAAGGTTTCACATTTTGATAGCATTTTCAATTTACCCAGTACTTTCTTGAGAAAAATCCTGAGATATGCAGTACAATGTTATTATTTTCATATGACATAAGGGAAAAGAATTCTTTGCAACTTCTACAAAGCACTCCTGGTTCTGCCATCTGGGACCAAGCAGATTAAGCTCAATTCCTTTTCCATGGGCCAGTTCCCAAATACTTAAAGAAAACAGGGATCAGATGCCTTCCTATTGTCTTCTCCAGTCTAAATATCTCTAGTTTAATCAAATATTATTCATAAGAAATTAACTTGATACCCTGCATCAACCAGTTGAGCTGCCCATAGTAATACTTCATCTTGTCTCATATTCCTAAAAGAATAAGAAGGAATAGATGATAAATTTGTTTATCATTTTTTTTCTCTTCCCAAATTGAGGTAATCTTTATGATAAATATTTGAAGGACCTCAATACGAAAAAGAGTCAGAGTCTATAAATGAGAGTATGCTGCCACTTCTTTCCTTTTTGGAAACTTGGGATGATTCCTGGTGAAACTTTAAAATTCCTTCCTAAAAGATTTATCTACTGTTACCAGGTGAGTGAGAGCTCACACTAGTGATTATTTTTTAAAAATAAAGTTTACGTATCATATTTTATTAAAATGATTAACATAAGATACAAATTAACACATCAGGAAAAGGCATTAGAAACTACTTAGGCATTAAACAATATAGAGCCCATGTAAGAAAGCAAAGGTACATATTTTCAAAATCCACATTGGCAAAACTTTAGTGATCATCTAACCACCATAGCCATAAATATCACTGGCACAGAAATTAGACAATTCTTCCTTATTTACAAGAAAATACATAACTATCTATAAACACTAAGTAAGACCTCTCTCCAAAACCAATAAGAGATGATATATAGTTAAAGGTATAAAATAGCTATAAAATAATGAAGAAAAAAGGCCTTCTTACTGCTAAATGTTTTCTGATTGGGTCAGAAAATGAGTAGGGTTTTGATGAATTATAAGTAGTAAATGAAGTTTACTCCTTCTAGAATCATAGAATTTAGAACTGAAGTGATCCTTAAGTTCCAACCCAATCTCTTCATCTTACAAAGTATGATCAAGAAGGGTAAGTGACTTGCCTAAATTTAGACCCAAGTCCAAAGCCAGTGACTTTTCCATGCCACCATGCTAGATTTTGATAACTAAGGGGGAAAAAAAGATATTAAACTATATCTTTAGGGAACAGGGTCAAGGAAAATCTATTTATTTTATTTTTCTTGAGAAGTGAAATCTGAGCATGTTTGCTGAGAAAAAAGGAAGGAGCAAATAGAGACAGAGAAATTAAAAATGCAAGAGAGAAAGGCAATGATTGATAGAGCAAGGCCCCAGAGGAAGTAGGAGGGAATAAGATAAAGGGCACAGGTGGAGAAATTAGCCTTGGAAAGTAGGAAGACTGCTTCTTCCTCTGAGACAGGAGGAAAGGATGAAAGAATAGGTTGTGAGGTAAGACGTTGTGAGGTGTGGAGGAGGAGATTTGTGTGAGATTAATAAAGGATTGCCTAAATCTTTTAGGGAAAGCAGGAAGCAATGCCATCAGTCAAGACTGGGGCATGGGTAAGAGTGAGGAGAATTCTGATTAGGCATTTGAGGAGGTTGGAAAAGATTTGAAACAACTCTGTAGGGAAAGTAAGAGTCTGACACAAAAGTTCTCTTAAGTAGCAACAGGGACTCAGGTTAGAATAAACAACATATAGACAATTTAATGAATTTCTCTAGAAGTCAAGGAAAGAAATTAGGGCTACCCAGAATTAAGTATTAGGTTGGAAAGAATGGCAAAAGGTCAGAAGGCAAGGGATTCTTGGATAAGAGAAAGTACACCACTGAAATAACTGACTGGGGTCCAGTTTAGGTTGGAAGGCAAATGAGACTAGAACAAGCAGTGATGAACTTGGAAAATCAAAAGATTGAGGGTTCAAAGGTCATAATGAGAATTATGGGCATATTCAGCAGACAGGGTTAATGGGAAAGATCAAAGGACATGAAATTATGATCAGACAGGAATTTTACTCTTTAAGAGTTAAGAGACGGCTAGGTTGCACATTGAATAGAGCACTGGCCCTGGAGTCAGGAGAACCTGAGTCCAAATGCAGCCTCAGACACTTAACACAAAAAACTAGCATTATGACCTTGGGCAAGTCATTTAACCCCAATTGCCCTCCAAAAAGCAAAAAAAAAGTTAAGTTAAAATGGTACCTACTGATGGTCAGGCTTCACATCTAACTGCTTAGGTGAGTGGTTTAGATTGAAATAAAGATAGGTCAGAAGGATTAAGTTCAAGGAACTGTAGTCCATAAACTTATTTTTTTTAATATTTTAATAACTGTGTTTAATACACTTGACTTCCTTTGCAATGCTATGTATTTTATTTTAGGCATTTAAAATGTTATTATAAAAAGAGTAGTGTTGGCCTCACCATATTGCCAAAGATGTCCATGACACATACACAAAAAGGTTCCAGAACCCTACTCTAAAAAACGTATACCCAAATTTATGAACTTTTGACCTTGTGGTCACCTACAAGGCTGCTACTTCTTCCACCCCCCAACACCCTACAAAATACAACTTCTGCTGCTACAAGGCTAGATTATGAGATTCTATTGTCTAGAAAATAACCTCTTTTCTCCTCTACATTCAAGGTTAAGGTATAGGAGCATTATCTGTGAATTATGTTTTGACTAAGTAGAAATAGATAAACTTGTTTGCTCCTTCCACATGTTTTAGTAAGATATCTATCATTGGACGGGCGGAACCAAGATGGTGGCATAGAAGCAGGAAAACTCCCTGTACTCCTCCTATAACCACCTCAAATACTATAAAAATGACTGTACAAACGTTAGAGCTATAGAACACACAAAGTGACAGAGAGAAACAAACCTCCCACTGAAGGCAGCCTGGCAGGCCAGCAGAAAGTGTCCATCACAGCATGCTGGGAGAAGAGCCCAGCCCAGTCAACCTTACTCTCATTGAATTTGGCTTAGGGAGGGAATGATATACACACTAAATAGAGTGTCTCAACCTACAGGAGAGTAGGAGGGGAGGGTCTGAGAGGGGGTATGATGGAGGGGAGGGCAGTTTGGGGGGAAGGAAGTTAAAAGTACGCACTTTTGAAAAGGGACAGCATCAAAGTAGAAAATAGAAGTAGTGGAGGGCAGGATAGGATGGAGGGAAATATAGTCAGTCTTTCACAATATATCCACTATGGAAATGTTTTGCATAGCTACATGTGTACAACCTATATTGAATTGCCTATCTTCCCAGTAAAGGTGGGTGATAAGGAAGGAAGGGAAAGAATCTGGAATTCAAAATTTTTAAATCAAATGTTTAAAAAAATATTACTATTATTTTCTTTTACATGCAACTGGGAAGTAAGATATACAGGCACTGGGGTATAGAGATCCATATTGCCTACTAGAAAGTCGGAGGAGGGGTGGGGGAGGATATAGGAGAGAACAGATTGGGATCCCTGTTTAGGGATCGTGGGTAGGGGAAAGATGGGGAGGGGCGGCCAGGTAGCACATCGAGTAAGAGCACCAGCTCCAGTGTCAGGATGATCTGGAGATCAAATCCCAGGCTCAGACACTTAGCACCCCCCCCAGAAACACCTGGCCGTGTAACCTTGAGCAAGTTACTTAACCCCGATTGTTAAAAAAAAGAAAAAAATAGATGGGGAAAAAATTTGTAACTCAAAATCTTGTGGAAATGAATGATGTAAACTAAAAATAAACATAAAATTTAATTTTAAAAAGATTTTAAAAAGAAAAAGAAATCTATCATTGTTCCAGTAGTTCCCATTTCCTAGGCTAGGAAAATCAACTCTTGGGTATACTCATCTCAGACCTATGTTCAGAAATATCAAATGCAGAATGACAAGTGTTCTGCAATTTACATTCTAGAATTGCCTGAAAGACTGTGGGTTTAAGTGACTAGGTCAGGCTTTGTAATGGCAAGCAAAGAAGTACTTAACACCTTGTTTCAGCTATTTAATTATTTAGCACGTTGTTTCAGTTGAAATTTCTTTTAAGCCTTTGCCATGATTATATCATATCTTTGTTAAGAAACAGAACTTGCGAACCCCACAATTTGTGAACCCTAGAACTTGTGAACCCCTGGTGCTCATGCAACAGGAAAGGGAGGAAATAATAACCACATATAAGGAGAAACCCAAGCTAGAAAAGAGCAGAAATGAGAAGAGAACTCTTGTGGTGGCAGAGTTGAGGAGGAGAAAACTTGTGGTATCCCTGCACTCTATGTTTTTATGTTCTGTCTCTGTTGATTTTTGTTTGTGATACTTTGTACAGTAGCCCTGGGACCTTAATGTAAGCCCTGAAAGATGATTTTCTGGATTGTCAGTTTATAGAAGTCCTAGAGCAGTGTTTTGGAGATCCTGGGACTTTACTGATGTAATGGGAATGTAAATTTTTAAGATCTTCCCTGCCCCTAGACTAAAGTGCACCTGGAGCCTGGGGTGGGAGGCTTGTTTTTCAGTAGATACTTCTTGATTGGCCAGTGAGTCAAAAAGGTTGTTACATACTCTGAGCCAGGAGAAGGCTATATAAGCCCTGATGTGTAGCTTTGTTTTGGGGCTCACTTTGAGAAGTGTTCTGTGATTTGATCTGGACTCTGGGAAGCCATTGTTGAGAGCCCCCTGGCTTTGAAAAACCCAGATGTTGATGAAACCCAGATGCTGATTTGGTATGTATGTAATGGTTGGATAATTTGGAAACTGTCTACTTAATCTGTTTCTCTGTCTTGATAATTCTGTCTGTATATTCTGAAGTTCAGGGTGCTAACCTTTTTCCCCTGAACTAGGTAAACGATACATATTTGACTGATTAAAGTAAGCTTGTTAACCCATTTTGAGTTGCTTTCCTTTATCAAAGCAGATCTAAGAACCTGTGTTGGCAGACACTCTGGGGACGCTGGGGTGCTTGCTGCTACAAGTGATGATTTGTGTTGACCTCTTGGACCTTGTTTGTCGGTCTGTGTTGATTTCTATGTTGATGATTTGTGTTGGCCTCTTGGACCTTGTTTATGGATCTCTGTTGATTTTACAGGCAGATAATGAATTGATGATGGTGCTGGCAATGTGGATGAATGTTATTTTGGCTCAGTTAATCTTTGTCTTCCCAGAAACAAAACTATGAAGGACTTGAGATGTACTGGACACCATGAGCTTCAATATGGAATGGGAACTGGATGAGGAACTGGTCGAAGAGCTGGATGAGGAGCTGAGATCTGCCTGCCTTTTAATCCAGGTGACAGTTGGGTAGATTCAGGCAGGAGCTGGGACATGGAAGAGGAACCATGGAATTTGGGAGCCACCTTTGGGTCAAGAAGAAAAAGAATTGTCCTTGGGTACTTGATGCTGACTGAGAAGATCATGATTAAGACAATGTGATCTAGGGGTGGAGAACTTTAACCTTTGAGAAGACTTTTTGACTGAGAGATTAAGACAATGTAACCTAGGAGTGGAGAACTTTGACCTTTGTACTTTGGATCCCTTAAGGAGGATTGCACTTTAAGGATGACTGAGTTAAGGACTTGCTGAATGATGTCTTTTGTTTAAAACTGTGTGGCCACTTTGGGGAAAACTATGTGGCCACTTTAATGATAAGTTATGTCATAACATTGTGAATGCTGTACTTAGGTTTCTGTGAATGTTTTGCTTTAATTGACTGCTGAATAGAGAGTTCTCTATGCTATGTGATCAAAACCTTAAAGCTGTTCACAACAGCAGGCTTCTGGGAAGCTGCTCATTCTTGGATTTACAGGCCTGCACAGAGAATGTGTCAAAAGGGATATTTGAATCCAGGTTTTTCTAAACTCCCAGGATGGCCATTCATCCACTATTCCATGGTACTTCTCTTGGACATAATAGTCTCCCTATCTCCAGGGACTTTTTTTCTCCTGCCTCTATTCTATTCCTACACAATGGAAGCAGATCCATCACCCCTTGACATGCATGTGATTATGTTACCCCACAATTGTAAAGCCTTCGTTGTCTCCCCTTATCCACTAAATCCAGTCTAAACTCCTTAGCTGGCCATGTAGGGCCTCTATGACCTGTCTCCAACTTACCTTTACAGCAATATCCTTTACGTGCCCTAATACCTCTTTCTTAGATATCAGATGTCCTACCTCTACTCTCTCTTACCACCCCTCTTGACTTCCAGTTTACACAATGCAAACAGATTTATCTTTCTGACTCTCAGGTAAGTTATCTATCCACCTTTCTTAGGTATGGTGCCTTTCTTAGATATTGAAATAGTCTCTCTATCTCCAATTTATATTCTCTCCTCCCACTATTCTATCTTACACAATTTCACCACTCAACATGTTTTTGATGATAACTATTATCTTAAAACTTCAAGTTTCTCCTCTTTTCCACTGAGTGAAGTCTAAGTTCCTTAACCTAACCTGTAAGACCTGCTATAACTTGGCTCCAAACTACTTTTCAATTTGCACTGTTCCCCTTCATATGCCTTATGATACCTCCCACACCCAACTACTATACCATCCTGTTTTCATGTTTTCCATGTTCTTTCCCATTCCTGAAAAGTGCTATCCTCATATCTCTACCCTTCCTTCAAGAAAAGGCTCAGATATGACCTTCTCTATTAAGCCTTTTCTACTCACTGAAGTCAGAAGAGATCTCTCTCTCCTCTAGGGAAGGATCTTTGTTTTTGATTTTTGTTTTGTTTTTGTTTTTTTACTTGCCACTCTGACTTAAAGTTTGTATGTTACATTTTCTATCTTTAGTAAAAAATTTTTGAGGGCAGGGATTATTTCATTCATTTCACCAACTGCCAAGCACAATACATTACATATTTTTGCTCATTCGTTACAGTCATATCAGACTCTTCATGACTCAATTTGGAGTTTTCTTACACAGATATTGGAGTAGTTTGTCATTTCCTTCTCTAGCTCATTTTACAGATGAGGAACCTGAGGAAAGCAGGATTAAGTGACTTGCATGGGTCACACACCTAGTAAATTCTAAGACTGGATTTGAATTCAGGTCTTCCTGACTCCATACTCAGTATTCTATCTATTGGATCATTTAATTCCCCCACATTACACAGAGTAGTTCTCAATCATTGTCTATTGAATCCACCACCTCGGCTTCTGGGAAGAATTTTAAACAGTAATTTCTGTCAAACCTATAGCCTGCCTGACATCTGTTTGGTATTAGCTGCCCTTGTCCATTTCCTTTCACTTTTGATAAATGCCCCATTTGACTATCCAGTCAAGATATAAGCCTTCTTTGATTGTGACTATCATTCCATGGAGATTATCTAACAAACTCTCCTGCCTCAAACAAAATAAAGGCATATTCTGTTTTAAGGAGCCCGACACATATTGTTCTTCTCTCTTGTGCCAATGACCCAGACAAGTGGTCTGCCACTTCAACCAATAAATCTACAAGCATTCATTAAGTGCTTACTAGGTGCCAGGCACTGTACTAAGCACTTATCAGTAATTCACTAGAAGGCCTTTGCATATTTGGCAAGGGGATAGAATAGATGACCTCTAATCTTCCTTTCAGCTCTAAAGTTCCCTGCTTGATCATCACACAATCAGAACTTACAACATTCAAAAAGCACATTAAAGTTTAAAGAAAATCGAGTATGACCATATAAAATAATAAAGAATTATAGGCCTACCTGACTAGAACTCTGATATTTTGACTAATTTAAAGTAGCACAGAATGAATACATTAAAGTAAGTTAGGGCAGCAAAGCTAATGAAGGCAGGCAGCAAAGCTGAAAGAAATGTAATACCATCTTTACTTACATAATCGTCACCTCATGAAGCAATTCCATCCCTATTTCAGCATGAACATAATCTTTTAAAATGGTACCCTTTACAAAACTGCATTTCTTATAGCAACTTATGCTTCTAAGAGGTCTGCTATCCTAGGAAATCACTGTTCCCATAGCAGTGTCACCAACATTTATGATTTGGGGTAAGAGAAAGGTTCTTTTAACTTCCCTCCCCAGGAAGGCAGCTGCTAATGACGATTAATTCCCAGGACCTCAGGGGGAAAAAGCCACCAAATAAAATATTGGTACTACCACCTTACTTTCACCCTGAAAGTTAGCTCCAATACCCAATCTTGTAACAACTAGAATTCCCTCAATTATAGATTCATTTCTTTCCTATGTGGCAATTTATCTCAGTTAATAACAATAGCTTACATTTATATGGCACTTTAAGATTGTTGCTTTTGGAGATTTTTCTCTGTGTGTATGGTTTTGTTTTGTTTTTCCCAGTCCTCTTCCCTTACATCCTAGCAGGGTAGGTAGTGAAGCAGTATTATTATCCTCATTTTGTAGTTGATCAAGCTAGGTACAGAGTAGTTAAAGGACTTGCCCAAGGTTATACAGCTTGTAGATAGTAGAGAAAAAAATTAAAATCTGGTTTCCTGACTCTGACTCCATTTCTCTCTCCACTGTAGTATGCTGGCTCTAAGTTCATACAAAGAGTCCTGGGAAGGAACAGATGAAACCCCATCAGTTGATAGTATTTTAGTGTGAATAAAATTATCAGATCCTTTCCTGAGAGAAACTTTTCTGTGACAGGAGAAGTGAAAGAGCATATGGACATGGTATCTGATAGGAAAGGAGAGATAGATCACTGAAGTGAGATGAAATGACACACAAGTAGGGAGGTGGTGATCTGCATAAGCCTCCTACCAGACCATTTTATAGATAAATCCTTCTCTCAAATCAAAAATTATTAATTAATTCGTGTGATAAATAAAGCTATATTATTATTAGAAAAAGGCTAGAAAACTTCTCCAAGTAACATGGGTGGCTGTTAACAATGATCCTCTGGGAACAGCATCCCTTAAGGCAATGTGAAATAATGGGGGAAATCACTAGATTTGTAGACAAAAGATCTGGATTCAAATTCTGACCCCTACTTTTGTGTATCTGTGTGTGTGTGTGTGTGAGAGAGAGAGAGAAAGAGAGAGAGAGAGAGAGAGAGAGAGAGAGAGCCA
>NW_027186492.1:19216353-19230537 GCF_028583685.1 Petaurus breviceps papuanus
GAGAGAGAGAGAGAGAGAGAGAGAGAGAGAGAGAGAGAGAGAGGGAGAGAGAGAGAGAGCTTTGTACAAATCTGGGCCTCAGTTTTCTAAACTGCATAATGAGAGAATTAGATAAAATAATTTATGAGAAAGTTTCAAGTTCTAAATCAATAGTCCTGCTTTGGTTTTCTGGTCTGTAAGTAACTTTAATGGTGCAAATTTTCAAAGATAGGAGTTTAGTGACAAAGTAGGAGAGTAAGGAAATTTTTTTTCACATAGTGAAAAAATAGTAATGCTTTGTGCATCACATAGTGATGCTTTGATATTCCCCACATTACTCCAAACTGTCCGTCTACTCTGGATATACAATTCTTCTGAGTCCATGAACTACAGGCAGTTATTTGGTCATGATCTGCTTGGCTCCTGCTTCTCTCTACCTCAAGTACTTACAAGCCCTTAATCTCTAGCTATAGATTTAGTTCTGATTTAAACTCTGGAATTTATCTTGACAACAAACAATGAGTATATGAGGAGTCCTGGAGCAATAACTCATTGTGTCAGCATCAAATGCAATTGTCATCTGATATGTCCTACTACTAAACTATATATTGCATGAGGGTAAGGATTTTGCCTCTAGGCTGCTCAGTAGACAGAACATGGAACCTGAAAACAGGAAGAGCTGTGTTCAAATGCAGCCTAAGATGCTTACTAATTGTGTAGCCCTGGGAAAGTCATTCAATCTCTGTTTGCTCCAGTTTTCTAAACTGTAAAATGGGAATTATGATACCACCTAACTCACAGAGTTGTGAGGATTAAATGAAATGATATTTTGAAAGTGTTTAGTATAGTCCTGGCATATAGAATTAAATAAATACTTATTCTCTGCCCCCTTATCTAAGCTTTTTTTTCCTCTAGTACTTAGCACATTCCTGAAATATTTATTGAATTCAATTGAATTGTCCTCTTGTCCAGAGAAGCTCAAGAGACCCTGGAGTATAGTCAGCCATGGTTTTCAATAATAATCACTCTGCTCTCCCTTAGAGAGTTGCTGCTTTCCCAGGATTATAGCTAATCACTGAACCCCAGAATCTATCTACTTATCAGAACCTCTGCATTCAGTACTTACACTTCAACTCTTAACTCTTTCACTCTCGGAGTGCAGGAGAGGACTGAATTCCATTCCCACCTCTGACAATTACCATTCCTGTGTCAGCATGGACAAGCCATTTTAGCTGTCTGAGGCTGCTTTCTTTCCTCTAAAATAAGAATTAATAACTTCTGTCATGCTATACAAAATTGTGAAGTGCCGATGAAAAAATTTCCATAAAACATTTTGCACATCTTAAAATCCTATATCAGTGTCAGCTAGCATCATTATTATTCATCTTATTTTCATCTTTTTATGGTATTCAAATAGAAATGGTCCTGAGAAAAGTTTCTACCCTGCAATTATTCTTTTATAATTAATGTTTCATAGATAATCACAAAAGTGCATAAAATCACTACTCTTTTGCAACTGAATAAAAGTATTGGAGCATAATTTCATCCTCTGTAAACTCACTGAAAAAAAAATTCTCAGTGTAAGGGTTACCTCCAGTAACAGACAAGAAAACAAAAGTGTCTTGCAATCTACATTGTTTGCATGTAATTTTGATCTCCTCCTCTAGGTCTCTATTTGGAAAACTATTCATTCCATATAAAAGAGATTAAGGTCATTTTGTTGTGATAACATCTATTTAAAATATGGTTCTTAAATTTGATGGATTTGTATTAACTGGTTTCTGGTAGGCCATAGTTGTGTGAAAATGTCCTCTGTGCAACATAAGTTATTTGATGAATTTTCAGAGATATTTTGAAGTGTAGATGGGGATTTATCATTTGTTAGTTTACAAAAAATAATGGACTTTTAATTTAGATTCTTGGTCACCATGTTGTGTATTGCGAGGTATTCAGTAGGTAATAAGTGTTTGCAACTTCCATTGATGTGCTATACAGTTTCTATCATTTCCTTGTCTAATTTTCATCAGTCACTAAATCTAGTTTAATTAAAAATATGATCTTTTTGTATTACTATTATTCTTCTCATTACTCTTGTCTGATGCCCATATTTTTTATGAAATAATTTATCAAGATCAGCACTGTTGCCATTGTCATCTTCATCATTAAAAACATCATCATCCTTGTCACATGAGAAAAGAAAGGAACACAGGATGCTCATACCTATTGATATGTACGTCACTGATGAACTTAATCTGAAGACTGCCCCCTTTGTGTGTGTTGTGGGTGGAACAAAGAGCTCAAAACAAAATATTTAATTAGACATCAAAACAATCTTATCAATAGTTCTTTGAGCTCAAATTCTATTTTAAATTACCATACATTGCCTTGTTCCCCCGGGACCAAACATCTGCCTTTTATCTAAGTTCTAAAAATTGAGTCCTTGCTTTTTCCCCTCTTATCTGAGTTATTGTTTTTTGGTTTGGAATTCTAGCTCCTCTAGCATTGTGTTCTCCCTTTTCCTTCACATCCCAATAATTTCAAATTCTAGAGCTCTTCCCAGGAACTTTGATCTCTATTATTGGGCCCTTGCAATTGAAGTTTCCTGAAATCAGCTATCTCCCTGAAGATCTGAATTTTCAATTATTTTCTGATAATGAGCTGCCCTAATGATGTGTTGCACATGCCTCTAGCAGGGCCTCTGTCTGTTAAATATTGATACCTTCTTGAAACCAGAAGCCTGTTGCTTGGATCTTTCAGTCCCTAAATGGTCTTCTCTGGATTCTGACTATCTCAGATCTAGTTGATTCTGTGACACTTAAAAAAAATTGAGGCATAACTTATGGATAATTTAAACATTTTATTAATAAAGCCAGAAGATTATTAATAAAAGGATGGACATTTGCCCATCTCTGTTAGACCAAAGACAAGAGTGGAACAGGGCTCATAGTTTATATATCCTTTTCAAAGAGAGGCAGAAAATGATCTCATGGCACATTTGGACTAAGAAATTATCTTTATACTTGGACCACCCATAGTCTTGAACCATCTAGACTGAAGGATTTGTCTCCACCCAAGGTTGAATAGAACTTAATGATTAAATTTTAAGATTAAATTTCTTATAAGATTGAGTGGAGGGGGGGGCAAGAAGGTGGCACAGTGTATAGAGCACCGGCCCTGGAGTCAGGAAGAACTCAGTTCAAATATGGCCTCAGACACTTTACACCAAAAAAAATTGCTTGTTACCTTAGGCAAGTCACTTAACCCCAACTGCCCTCCAAAAAGTAAAAAAAAAAAAAACATTGAGTGGGTTATGATCAAGACTGAGGAGAATTACTTCCATACTATTATCAATAAAATCCTTCAAGAAACTGAACTTTCAGAACAGAAGAAAGGGAGAGATCTGAATCTTCCCAAGATATTGGTTATTAATAATAATTTCTCTCAATTTCCCTCTGATGAAGCCTCAGTTATAATAAATGTGTGGTTTCCTTGAATTGAAAAGAGAGTCAAACACATAAGCAACAAGCATTTGTCAAGTGTTTACTATGTGCCAAGTACTGTGATCAGTGTGGAATATACAAATGTAAGCAAAAAGAAAGACAGTTCCTACCCTCAAAGAGTTTGCATTCAAATAAAGGAAGACAATGTATAAAATGGAGCTAAAAGCCTGTGGGCTAGGACCCTCTAGGCAAAATCCTTAGAGTGCAAAGTACAGCCAGACAGCTGAGAGGGGAATGAAACATGGTTGGACCCCTCTCCAAAATGGAAATCCTGGAAGGAACTCAGAAATGGAAGAAGGGGCCCAGCAGGGTGGAAAGATATTCCAGAATGAAAAAGTATTATCTTATACATTGAAGAAACTTCATGTGATAAGATAGATATTCCAGAATGAAAAAGTATTATCTTATACATTGAGGAAACTTCATGTGATAAGGCAGCTGAGTCATGATGGTAAAGACTTTCAAGACAGGGAAATATCCAAGCAGATTGCTTGTAATGAGATAGTATTTATAAACATGGGTAGGAATAATATAATATTGCACATTTTGTAGGTCAAATTTGGGCTTTGCTCTTAAAAATCTATATGGATTATCTGAAATTATACATAAATACATATTTTAACTATATTTAAGAAATATTAAAAACCTAGTTTCTAGTTGGAAGGGTGAAATAATTAGGATACAATCATTTTTAAGAATTAAATTAAAGTATCTGGCCCTCAAAGAATTATTGCTTTTTGCAATAATGCTTAATAATTTGGAACTGGGAAAAGGTAGATTTCTGTTAAATGAACTCAGTACGAATTGAGTATCTCATAAACAAAAAGGTGAAATGGAATTTCTGTACCTCAGCTTTATACTGCTGATTAGGGCAACTATGAAACCCTTGGAAAAGATGTAACCACTAACAGTACTAAGGAGAAATGTTTGGGTGGGTGGCGAGGGGCGGGGTTCACAGATGGAAGGAGGGACAGAAGGCTTATGAGAGAATAAAGGCATTTAGGTTTTTGGGAAGCCTGAGAATTTTGGCACCCAGAAATGTGACCACACACCAAGCAAATGGTCAGCGGATTTTGCAAGGGAAAGGAGCTTCTAACTCAGACTGAATATAATCGTGAGTAGTTTGAGATTTGTCTGCTTCACTGACTAGGAGTGATCTGACTAGAATGAATTTTCTGCCATACTTGAACATTATGAATTTATCCCTTCTATGCTTCCTCCCCCTCCTCTGCCTCACCAGTTCCCGGTGAATTCAATTTCTCTGGAATTTCCTACTCTCTTTAAATTTTGATAATTTGTTGTCTCTACTTTTATAATGGGTTTGGTCTCAAAATAAAGATAATTTTTATTGCATTCTGAATGAAGGTTTGTTACATGAGCAGATGATACTATGGAGAAGAACAAATAGAAACTTATTGGAAAAATAGTGCTAGATTTAAGTGTAAACCTATGAAGCTCTCACCATGAATACTAATAGAAGGGCTTCATGGGTATAATGATATATTGTTTAACATATGAAACAGAAACTAAAACAATTTTATTTGTTTTACCAAGTTATTGTGATGATGTATAAATCATTAGATCACAATGTGGTACTTTGGGTATTAATAACAATACTACCATATCTGCTTTGTAAGTTGGTGAGATTCCATTTTCCAGATGTTCATACACATTCCTTCAAAAGAACTGAATCTGTTATTAGGTTTCATTAATATAAGTTGAGCAGTGGTCCTTCAGTCATGGCAATGTTGTCTAAACAGAATGCTTCTCCCATAGGAATTATTTACCTGTGTACTATTCCTGCCAAGGCCTGATAGAATGCTGCCTAATTTGGGGACTTAGTTGTGGAGGAGAAGAGTGAAGTATAAGTGAGAAATTCTGAAGCAGTTAGGGTTATGTATTGAGGCAAGGGTTTCAGGCCTCAAAGATTTAGATAAAGGCAAAAATCAGAGTGTCATATTATTTAAAAGTTCCTAATTTACTTCATTATGAAGTATTTTATAAGTCAATTATCCTGGGGAAAGAGTGAAATCAGACCTTTTAAACAAAATAAATCTTGTGATGTTTTCTGTTTACTTCCCTGAAGGAGGAGCCTGGTAGAGGAAGTTTGGAGGATTGGTTATTGGAGTCTAGTCCTCTCATTTTTCAGATGAGGAAACTGTGACCAAGGGAGGGGAAAAAAAAAAAAAAAACTTGCCCTGGGTTACACATGTAGTAAGCAGCATTTCAAACCAGGTTCTCTTCCTCTGCTTATTTAGATGGCACACAAAGATCAAAAGCCCCATGTGTATAAATATTCTTTTTCTGAATCCATAATGATGAACTTTTGCTCCAGTGTTCCAACACTTAGTGAATTTGCTTATTACAGTGCATGAAATGGTATTGCACTTTGGACGAGGTTGCTTTCTTTCAGGAACTGATTCACACAGTTTAATTGTATAACAAAAACTGAGCATAGGGAAATGTGTGTGAAATGAGCATCACCAAAACTGAACAATATTAAACTAGATTAAGAAGAAAAAAAATCTATTTCCAGGACAATAGAATCATAGAGCTGAACCTTGTCAGATATGTAGACAAACTTTTACCTCAACACAGAAATTTCAACGATAGCATCTGACAGATGGAGCTTCTACTTTAATACTTCCAGATATCCTTTTCTACTATTGGATAGCTCTAATTACAAGGAAATTTATTTTCTTATGTTTTTAATGGACCCATGGCTTCATTGATCAATCAGCAAGCATTTTTAAGGGTCTACTTTGTTCCAGGCATTTTACTAGGTCGTGGGGAAACCATGCAAATAATAAAACAACCTGTACTCCCAAAGAGCCTACATTCAAATGATGGTGGCTAATCTTGACATTCAGATTATCCATCTTAACTCATTTTGTGTGACTTATTGATTCTTGGATACCAGTGAAACATTTTGGCAGTCCATCTGTTTTCCTTCACTGTTGATTAATGACTGGCTCATTTCCTTTTCCAATCATATGTGTCTTTAATAACACCTTTTAAGTTACTTCTTGTGGGCAAGAAATCTCTGCCAATATACTGCATCCTATTTGCATTCACCATGCTGTTTTTTCTCAATTACCTTTTGGGGTATTTCTATTTTGGGATCATGATAATTATGAATCATAGCAATATAGCATTGTTGCAAAATATTGGTGTTAGAAATGACGGACTTTTATAGTGGTGATCTTTGTAGATTTTTTTATAGATTGTTATCATTGAAAGTGCTGAACAATTTCTTAAATGCAAACCAACCCAGTCTCTGCCTCCTATTATTCAATGTTAGGTCCATATCTATGTATTATCTAAATAACTCAAATAGATACCCATTGACCTACAGGTCATAATTTGGAAGTATGTATATTTTGTCCATTTTATTTTTCCTGTAGATGAATAGATCAATCTCTCCTGAGAATCTGTGAATCCCTTTTAGGAAAACTTGATGCAATTGGAATACTTTACACTAAAAAAGTCTCTAGGATGTCTCTGTTACTAGACTTCATACAGGGCTTCATAATACTAGAAAAGATCTTTGGTGATCACATGCCTCCCTATTTGGTGCTATGATTAATGTTGATATTTAATAGATTGTTGAACAAAGTCATTGCCATATTCACATCTGATAAAGAAATAGGTTCCATGATGTTAACTAGTCATATTCTAAATGTTACGATATAATCAATGCATGCATGCTTACATGTGTATCTGTGTTATTTGATACATGTCAATTTGAGCATCAGTACATTTCTGGAAAAAATGTTCATGATATATAGTCAATAGGTCTACAAAGCCTTTTATCTTAATGTTGTATTTTCTAGCATATTTTTTCACCATCCATCAGCTTTTGTAGTGACATTATAGTGTCACTATGACACTTCTAGTTAAAATAAAGGGGTATTAGTGTATTTATTGATTTAATTGAAATATCATATTGAGTTCTTCATAGAATTTCTCTCTATCTCTCCCTCCCCTGAAACAGATTTTGAAGCTGTAGTTATCTTCATGGTGGTCTTTTGCCTTATGCACATTAAGAGCAATACAATATAAGATAACCAAATGCCAAGGAAATTGTGTTTATTTTTCCCTTCAGATACAAGATAAACTGAAATCTGCAAATTACTTAATTTGACTATAAAAGGAAAAATTGTGATCTTTCTTTTTAGTTTCAATGTCTTCTTGGTTTTATTTATTATCAAAATGTCAATATTGATATGATTAAATTTTTCTAGTTAGCAACTATACAAGAAACTTGCATGTACTTAGAGGACCAACCGGTAAGTTAATGTTTCTAGAATATCTAAAAATATATGAAATTTAGTATCTTCTGACAACTTTCCCACCATTTTACCACTACTACAAGTCCAAAAGGGAGCTACACTGGCCTGATGGCCATTTATACTTATCTGATGAATTGGGGATAAAAAATTCATCACATGGGGGCAGAGTTAAGATGGCTGAGTAGAGACAGGACCTCTGGGTGGTTCTAGCTCCCACCCCATCCAATTCATGTAAAAGATGACTCTGAACAAACTTTGGAACTAAAGAACCCACAAAATGACACAGAGAAGCTAACCTCCCACTGAGTATAGCCCAGCAGTCTAGCAGCAAGGGGCCAGCTCAGCACTCTGGGAGCTGACCCCAGCCCCATGTGATCTGGAGATCTTAGCCCCAGGGCAGCCTGACCATACCCAGGCTGGACGACTTCAGATCACCAGCAGCTGTGGTAGATTTCAAAATTATCAACACATAGATCCTAATGACAAAGTAAGAGGTCAGTGCAGTGTGGACTTTGGGATCCAGTAATTAGGAGTGCAGTTGTCTTTTGCACCCCCCCCCCCCGGGTGAGAAGTCACTGAGGCACCACCACTGAGCAGCCACCTCCATTTGGCAACTTCAGCTCCTGGCCTAAATACTGTAGGGGGACCAAGCCACAAGACTGAGGGGTAATTGCTCTAGCTTTAACCTGTTCGGATCTGGATTGCGGTCCAGGGTAGAGGTCCTGGGGTGTATGTCCAGCTTGCCAGAGCATGTGGAGGCTTCAGCAAGGGCTCCCAACTAATAGCTCTGGCAGCTGAGAAAACCCCAGCATTTGGGACGGAAGCTCCCCTGTCTGGTAGCAGAGTCCTACTGTGGCAAAAAAGCCCAAAAGTCAAGAAATTGAGTGGCAACATGATCAGGCAAAGGAAGTAAACCAAGTAGAGCAATCCAACCTTACACTCCTATTTTGGGGACCAAAAGAACCAAAGCATGGAACAGGAAGAAGACAGTGAAGTCAGCACTCCTGCACCAAAAGCTTCCAAGAAAAATACTACCTGGATACAGGCCATAGAGGAGCTTAAAAAGGATTTTGAAAAGCAAATAAGAAACGTGGAGGAAAAGATAAATGAAAACAATTCAAGAAAATTATGAAATGAGAGTCAATAACCTGATGGAAGAAAATAACACCTTAAAAAATAGACTAACTCAAGTGGCAAAAGAGGCTCAAAAAGGCAGGGAGGAGAAGAATGCTTTAAATAGCCAAATTTGCCAGATGGAAAAAGAATCTCAAAAATTCACTGAAGAGAATCATTTCTTTAGAATTAGATTAGAGCAAATGGAAGCTATTGAGAAATCAAGATACTATTAAACAGATCCAAATAAATGAAAAAATAGAAGGCAATGTGAAATATCTCATTGGGAAAACCACTGACCTGGAAAATAGATCCAGGAGAGATAATTTAAAAATTATTTGACAACCTGAAAGCCATGATCAAAAAAAGAATCTAGAAATCATACTTCAAGAAATTCTCAAGGAAAACTGCTCTGATGTTTTAGAACCAGAGAGCAAAATAGAGGTTGAAAGAATCCACTGATCACCTCCTGAAAAAGATCCCCAAAAGAAAACTCCTAGGAATATTATAGCCAGGTTCTGGAATTCCAGATCAAGGAGAAAATATTACAAGCAGCCAGGAACACACAATTTGAATATTGTGGAAACACAATCAGGATAACACAAGACCTAGCAGTTTCTAAATTAAGGGATCAAAGGGCCTGGAATATGATATTCCAAAGGTCAAAGGAGCTGGGATTAAAACCAAGAATCACCTACCCAGCACAACTGAGTTTCATGTTTCAAGGGGAAATATGGTCATTCAGTGGAATAGGGGATTTTCAAGCATTCTTTCTTTTTCCTTTTTGTTTTGGAGGGCAATTGGGATTAAGTGACTTGCCCAAGGTCACATGGCTAGTTTTTGTGTTCAGTGTCTAAGGCCAGATTTGAAATCAGGTCCTCCTGACTCCAGGGCTGGTGCTCTATTCACTGTGCCACCTATCCACCCATTTTCAAGCATTCTTGATGAAAAAAGCAGAGTTGAATAGAAAATTTGACATTCAGATACAAAAAGCATGAGAAGGTAAACAGGGAAAAGAAATCATAAGGAACTTATCAAAGTTGAACTATTTACATTCCTACATGGAAAAACAATAATTGTAACTTACAAAACTTTTCTCAGTATGAGAATAATTGAAGGGAATAGAAGTGTGTGTGTGTATGCATATATATATATATATTTATATATATATATATGTACACACACACAAATATATATCTTTATCTATACACATACTTATATAAGTCTATATAGGAGGGTATATGGGCATATGAATACATATGTGAATGTGTGTATATATGTTTACAGGTATACATATATGGAAGGCACAGGACCAATTTAATGGGAATGGATGGTACTTAAAAGGTGAAATTAAGAGGTGAAAGATGAGTATAATGAGAGGAGATGGGGAGAGACAGAATGGGGTAAACTATCTCATATAGAAGAGGTAAGAAAAAATGGTTAAAATGGAGGGGAAGAAAAGGAGGCAAAGGGGAATGGGTCAATCTTATTCTCATACAATTTGGCTTAGGGAGGGAATGACATACATACCAAATAGGGTATTTCACCCTAAATGAGAGTAGGGGAGAAGGGGGGGATGATGAAAGGGAGGGCAGGTTGAGGGGAGGGAAGTTGGAAGCACCCACTCTTGAAAAGGGATAGGATTAAAGTAGAGAATAGAACCAGTGAGAGGTGGGATAGGAGGGAGGGAAATATAGTCAGTCTTTCACAACATATCTACTATGGAAATGTTTTGCATAACTACACATGTACAACCTATATTGAATTGCTTATCTTCCCAGTGATGGTGGGTGACAAGGGAGGAAGGGAATGAATCTGGAATTCAAAGTTTTAAAATCAAATATTTTATATATATATATATAATTATCAAT
The DNA here is from genome assembly GCF_028583685.1 of Petaurus breviceps papuanus. NCBI lineage: Eukaryota > Metazoa > Chordata > Mammalia > Diprotodontia > Petauridae > Petaurus > Petaurus breviceps. The sequence goes on from NW_027186492.1 coordinate 19,227,109, forward strand.
ATTATTTTACATGTAACTGGGAAATAATATATACAGGCACTGGGGTATAGAGATCTACTATGCCCTACTGGAAAGTTGGGGGGTTATGAGAGAAGATATGGGAGAGAGCAGATTGGAGAAGGGGACATCAAGTGGGATCGCTATTTTGGGGTTATGGTTAGGGGAAAAACGAGAAGAAAATTTGTAACTCAAAACCTTGTGGAAATGAATGATGTAAACTAGAAGTTAATAAAGAATTTAAATTAAAAAAAATCATCACATTATGGCAGTCTTCTAGTGGTGAAACTACCCCTACTTCTCCATGTTGGTCCCTCTAATGGGTATTCATTACTAGAAGTATCCCCCCACCAAGAATGTCAAAACTGTCATATCCAGACCTTCACTGACTCTTCAAGAACACAAAGTCACTTCCATGCCACATTGAAGTATCAGATTAGGATTGATTGGGATCTTTAGTAATGATGACATGTTCTCAATAACAATATCATATGAATTCATAGTACAAAAATTCAATTGTAAACATTATCTAGAATTCTCATGAATTTTTTTTTACTATTTCTCTAATTGTACTTGTTTTCAAGTTTCTACAAAAAACTAACCAAAAATTTTACTTCTGAAGCTAGCATATAATCATAATTCTCTTTGGAGTTACTTACAATAACATTGAAAGGCTATGTTCAATTGAGACTTTATTTGAGTTATCATTACAATTTATTCAAATGCTTACAAAATGACCTGGCTATATATGAAAAAGGAAAATGCTCTTCGTCCTGATTTTGAGGCAGATCTATAAATAGTCCAAGTGAACCCATTCAATGGAATAGTAAGAATTCATAAAAATGAAAAATAACCTCTAACATAAATATTTTTTTCTGGATATTGAAGTTTTTATCTCAAAATGAACTAGCGATTGAAAAAATACATATAGATGGTAATATTTTTACAGCATATTGTATATAATAATAGTTAATTCTTCATACATACACATGCATGCAAATATGCATATGCATATTTTTATAATACCATGTCACAGGAATAAATGTAATATTCATGTTTTTGTTTTGTGTCTTTTTGAAAAAGATATACTTGCAATTATTATGTAAATGAAGGAAATTATTTCACTAAGAGTATACCTCAATTTATGCCATTTTACAAGATTGTGGTTCTACTTCACAGGACCTTTCTTCACTCTCCCATGAACCCCCTAGCCATGGGACCTTCCAATTGTGTTAATAACTCTTTTATAAAGTAGTAAACATGCTACAAAGTAAACACATGTAATAATATTTGAGTACCTTCAGTTTTTGGCTCAGATTATTTTTTTATGTTCATAGAAAGAATAAAGAATGAGACATGAGAGCATCTGTTAATAATGGTAATATACTTATGAGAAAGGAATTGCATGCTCACCAATTATGACACAGCAAAAGTAACTATTAGATACTAACTATCCCCTGCACCAACGCTGTCAAACTCAAATAGAAATTGGGCTATTAAATAATACATATGCATCCTGATAGTATATATTCACTAAAAAAACTACATATTAATTTTACCTATTTTTATTATATTTTATATTTTATTTTATTTTATTTATTTGGTTAAATATTTCCTCATTACACTTTAATCTGGTTCAGGCCATAGAGAATGTTGCAAACTTCATATACCTTTGGGTAGCTTTTTGACACCTCTGCCCTATATTTATTACTTCTCTCTCTAATCTCCTCATATTTTCTCCCTAAACACACATATATACATCCAATCCATCAACAAAGACCACAGATTCCCTTTTTCCAAAAAAAAATTTTTTTCTTTTTGTATCTTATTCTATTCTGGTTTTCAATTTTCCACTCTCAATATCTCAAGCAGTCCTTCCTACTGATACCCCTGCCTCCAGCCTTTCACCACTCTAACAATCTTTATGCACAACAAATAGAATAATCTTCCTCAGGTGTGGCTAAGTGGTGCAGTGAATAGTGCATTGGCCCGGAAGTCAGGAGCACCTGCATTCAAATCTGGCCTCAGACACTTAACACTTACTAGCCTGTGACCTTGGGAAAGTTACTTAAACCCAATTGCCCTGCCTTGCCTCCTCCAAAAAGCACAAAAAAGAATAATCTTCCTCAAACACTGTTATCATACTACCCTGTTCTTGCTCAAGAACCTCTATGAACCAACCCGGTGAGATGGTTCATTGCTATAATCCCTGCTGCTAAGGAGGTTCTCAAGTTCAGAAGTTCTGAACTGGAGTAGGGTTAAAGCCTTTTGGAAGTCACCAATAAGTTATGGTTGTAAAGCCAAACACAAACAGCTTTCCAGAGGGAGGACTGCTGCTGTGAACAGCTTTTAAAGGTTCTGATTACACAATACAATGAACTCTCTACTTATCCAGTTCAGATCAGAGCAAAACATTCACAGAAAATCAAATACAGCATTCACCATGTCACAACTCAACTATTTATCACTAAAATGGTCACAGTTTTCACCAAAGTGGTCGCATAGTTTTAAACAAAGTACAATCATTTAGTAACCCAATCATTCAATCATCCTTGCCTCCTTAAGGGACACAAAGTACAAAAGTCAAATTCCTCCAGCCATGGAGGGCAAATAAGTTACAACTTCAACAGTCACTGCTCAGTACCCTCTAAAGGGGTAGTGGAAAGAGCAAAAGCCATCCACCCCTAGGTGAAAGTAAATTACAGTTTCACTAGTCACTACTCAGACAATTTCATCAGTCACTACTCAGTACCCATGGAGAGGGGTTTTCACCTTGACTTGGGGAAGGCTTTCAGTTTCCTGGTCCCAGCTCCCATCTGAATCTAACCAACTGCCACCTCAGTTCAAAGGCAGACAGCTCACAGTTCCTTGTCTAGCTATACATGCAGTTCCTGCAGCACATTGGAGCTCACAGTGTCCAGTGCACCTCAAGTCCTTCACAGTTTCTGTTCCTGGGAATAGAAAACTTAACAGAGCCACAATATCTACACACATAAAGCTTAGCACAATTACAACAATATTCACACACATGGTTGGCACTATCATCTCAATTCACTTTCTGCCTGTGAAATCAACATAGACCCAAAACAGACAAAAAAAAAATACTGACACCACAGTCATGCTTCCTCTGGCAGCTCTGGCTGGCTCTCAGAAGTCTTCAGCAGTCCCAGCTGGCTCTCTGAAGACTTTGGCAGCTCTGGCACCAGAAGTTTGAGTTTTGCCACCACTAGTTCCTTTCTCAAAATTAAAATCACTTTCTCCAGCTCCATTCTCAAAATCAAAATCACTTTATCTAGCCTCCACGTGGCTTCCTCCAAGAAATTCTGCCTCAGTTCCCAATTCTCATTTCTCTTCTCAGTCTTCAGTCCAGCAGTAGTAGCCCAGCCTCCAGATGCTCACTGAGAGAAATTCTCTCTCTCTCTCTCTCTCTCT